>NW_018165555.1:668423-675936 GCF_001263595.1 Phalaenopsis equestris
GCTTTTCCCGAACCCAGCCTAATATAAACCCTATTTAATTCCTTATATTAAATAGGGGAACTTGTCGGTCAATACATTGGTTTCGCAGACCAAACGGATGTCATAACTTTCTTTAGTTTATTTGATCGAGCCTCACTCTCAATTCTTGCGTTCATCCTTCGGGATAGATACATGATTTGAGATAAAGCGCTCTTTCATCTAAACTATGAAAATTATGGGGTCAGTTTGACTTCATCTTTTTCAAAACTAAATTTTTTGAAACGTCCTTCCGAAGCAGGCAACGGGATTTCAATTCCGATAGCCGACAGCTTCTTACGGGCAAACCCCACACCAAAAATAGTGCCGACAGCTGCGAAGACACGTCTGAGAGAAAATACACAAAATGGAGCATATAATAATAATATTATTATTATTATATAACATTTCGTTTTCTTCTTTCTTTTCTCCCTAAAAAGTCGAAATCCCTAGGTCTCCGTCCGCCTCCTCCCCTCTCCCGTTAGTGACCAAGCCCTGGCCTTTTCCCCTCTCCCGTTCGCGACCAATCCAGTCGAGCCGCGCGCGTGGCTCATTCTCTGTTGCATTCCTTATCTCCTTTCTCTTCCCAGTTGTAGTCCATCGAGCCGCAGCTCCCATGCGCCCCGATCTCTTATCCCCTGCTCTTCTCTGTGACGTTTGTCGCCGTTTTCCCGCCTCCCTCGACATTGGTCAACCAAGGTAGGTTTAGGTGAGCTCTGGTTCTCCTTCGTGGTTATAAGAACCCCATTTACGGGAGGTTTAGGGGGCTGGCCAAAATTTTTCAGTCAGAGGAAAGGGGGAGGTGCTGCCGGATTGCTTCTAGACCTACTGTCGCTTTCCCTTTGTGATCTATGTCAAGAACATCTTCCCTTCTTCTCTTCTTTAGCTATTTGACGTGGTGTTTCCCTTTCATGTTGCAATTCTTTCTGATGTCTTTATTTGGATGATTGAGAATCAAAAAGAAAAAGAAAAAAAAAATGAAGTTTTTAATCTTGAGTTGATGAATTTATAGTTGCATGCTAGTTGTTTGTTGGAATGATGCAAGGAAATTTAATTCATCATATTTGCATCAAAGTTAGTGGTGAGGCCTTTGAATCATTCCTTTATGTACCTTATGCAAATCTTCATTTAAAAAAAAAAAATCTGAAACTTGGGTGGTTGATTTGTGAAAATCTGGAATCACCTGGGAGGGTTTTATATCGTTCCCTACTGCGGCCTTTTTTATTATTATTTCGGAGTATGTGTAAGTGATGATATTTATGGTTGAGGGTTGCTAAAACTTTTGCTTCGGAGCTTAGCTTTGTTTCTCTGCCTCCTGTTATTCTCCTGTTCAAACAGCATATAGGAGGCTATATTTATTTATCTCCTCAATTGAAGCTAGAAAAATATATATGCATGTTTTGGGGGTTCGATTCGGCTCCCCGTGGTTGTCTTTCTTTGCTTAAGTTGCATGTTATACATTGGTGAAATGCCTTGTAGCTTGCTGATTCGGTTTTATTATTGCATGCTATTCATTATTTAGTGTTTTATGGCTTGACGATTTGGTTCAAAGAATCCTTCGTTACATGCTATATATCATTTGGAAGCTATAGAGTTTATGGAAATCAAAAACTTCAACGCTTTTGTTTATGAAAAATTTGGAATTAAAAATTCAGGAACGGATTTGTGAAAATCTGAAACTGTCGGTTGTTCTTTTTTTTGTAAAATTTGAAACTTCGGGTTGTGGTTTTCTTCACTCTGATGGTCTAAAATCGAGGCTTTTGGAAATTTTATTTTGGGTGACCTATTCGTGAAAATCTAAAGTTGTGGGGTGTTCTTTTTGCAAAATTTGAAATTCATCGGTTGTATATTTGCAAATTCTGAAGTTTTTGAATAGCTTATTTGTAAAATCTGAAATGCATGATAAATGGAAGTTTGGAAGCCTTAGTTGCTGCTGATATTTGCTATTTGCTTATTTGGAACAAATGCTAGAAATGAAATGTTGAAACTTTTTATTATTGATATTCTTGTTCAAGTAAATGATGGAATTCATTTTAATGCTGAGACATGTTGGCTTTAGGAATTCATTTATGCTTATTTGTTTTCCTATTACATGTTCTTATTTGAAGCATATGCTGGGTGCAAGAAATTTTTTAGGCTTAAGGCATTACGAGATGTGATTTTTATAATTCTGTTTTGACCCATTTATTGGGCTCGGTTTTGGTCTTGTGGTGACTGCGGATTTAGCCCTGTTGTGGCTTGGTTTTGGAACCTGTTGTGGCTCGGTTTTGGACCCTGTTGTGGCTCGATTTTGGCCTTGTGGTGGCTGGGGTTTTAGCCTTGTTGTGGCTCGGTTTTGGCCTTGTGGTGGCTGAGGTTTTAGCCTTGTTGTGGCTCGGTTTTGGACCTTGTTGTGGCTCGGGTTTGGGACCTTATGCTGGCTTCGGTTTTGGCCTTCTGTTGGGCTCGGCTTTGGCCTTATGTGAGTTCGGTTTCGGCCTTATGTAGAGCTCAGTTTCGGCCTTATGTTGGACTCGGTTTAGCCTTGTGCTTGGCTCGATTTTAGCTCCTCGCGGCTGTCCTCTTGGCTCGAACTCCATGCTATGTGAAAATTTAATGTTGTGGATCTCTCGGAGACCTATTTTGAAGCCTTGATTTAACTCCATGCTCGGTTTACGTATTTGAAATGCATATTATGTGGAATATTGATTTGGGACTTAATTTGTGGTTACCTATTATGGTTTCCCTTGTTTTAAACACATACAAGTGATTTCATTTGATTTTGGAGCATTGAGAAAGCTTATTTTGGGGCTCGGTTCTATCCCTTGTTGCTGCCCCTCTATTCGAATTACATGCTGAATGAAAAAATTGGTTGTTAAGCGTTTTTTGGAGCTTATTTTGGTGGCTCGGTTTTGCTCTATGTCGCTACCTTCTCTTGTTTGAAACATTTTTTTGAATGAAAATTTTGGTTTTAAGTCTTTTTAGAGCTTGATTTCGTGGTTTCTTACTGTCCTGACCGTGAGCACCTATATGAGATTTTTAGATGATGTTAGTTTCGTATCGGCATTGAAAATTTTTAGTTCGAGGTGAAATTGAATGTCTTGATCTTCGTAAATTGAAATATCTTAATTTTAGTTGTTTGGAAGAGTTTAAATGCCCCTTTTGAGGAATATGTTGTCAGGTGTTCGGAAATGTCTCGGGGCCTAATTCTGCGGGCCGATTTGATTGTAATAAAAGAAAAAAAGAAAGAGAGGGGGAAGAAACCTTTATGATATCTGTGAGAGTTTGGAGGTGATTTGGAGATTTTCTAAGTTATGCCTTTTGGGAATGTCTTTTGGCTAGCCTGGGGGAGTGTGCTCCATCTCTTTACTTATTCGAGAAAGTCCCGTCAATTGGATGTTTTAGATTAACTCTCCTACCGTTTGACCCCTCTTTTCTAAATTGAATTTGGAGGTGGGTTAGTCTTCTTTCTTTTCCTTTCTTACTTTTTGGTTTTTTTTTTTTTTTTGCTTATTGGTTCGGGTTTTAGGTGCGAATTTGGAGGTGGGTTAGTCTTCTTTCTTTTCCTTTGTTACTTTTTGGTTTGTTTTTTTGTTGCTTCTTGGTTCGGGTTTTAGGTGCTTATGTCTGATACATAAGTGCACATGTATAGTTTTTTACTATATATGAAACTATCAAGCAAGGTCGCAAGTAGGTCGGTTTTGTTTTGGGGCTTAGAGCGATGATGACAAAGGCACGCCGGTGGTAGAGCGAAATGATATTTCATCCTACGATATCAGGACTCAGTCTTTGGACCTGATGAACCGTATGATGATAATATCATTCACCGACATAAGACTAGCGGGGGACCCGTACCTTCTTAGGATGTTGGTCGTCTTATGCCCGACGGCGTGATCAACTCGTGGACAATTATAATTTTCAAATTTGATAAGAGCAGATATGATAAGAATAAATACAATATTTATAAAAAAAATATTTTTACCACAAGATTGATACAACTTCCTTTTGTATGCCTGAAATCCTCATGCATGCTAAAAATAAAAAAAATTAAATATATTGTAACTTAATTGTCCATTTGTTGATTACCAGTACCGGGCTAATGAGTACTCTCCTAAGTTAGGTTTAGTAGGACACCCTTCTAGTTGAGTGTCGGACTCTATACATTCGAGTGATTGATAGTAGCCTCCGATGTCCCTCGAGTATAAATATATAGTATCTGAGTCTACCCCCGACCCGAGTGCTTGCAGTTTTCTCTCTTCGGATTTTTCGTGTGATTTTATTGAAACTTTTGGTAAAACACTCATGGTCTTTTTCCGGGATCTTTCCGTGTTTTCGGTGACTTTCTTTAAGTCTTCATTTGTTGTTGTTGCTTTGAGATTTCCGTTGTGAGTCATTTGTCAATTCTCTCGAGTTTTCTTTCATCGCGAGTCATTTGTCGCTCTTTCTTGAGTTTTCCAGGTGGTAGTTCTTTTGTTGATAGAATGCATGCTAGCTTCTTTTTAAATTTTGTCATTATACTAGTACCTATTATTGTTTCTCTTACACACTATACCTTAGAATAAGAGGCCAATAGTTGGTTTCATAGGAGATACCCGGCAGCAGATCGTTGACTCAACAATTGCATGTACACATAGAACTAACATCGAACTCGAATGTACTACGACGAGGAGCTTGGAGCTAGCATTGTAGGCAACACGATCATCTTCAACCGCATAACATGTCTACACCAGCTAAATCATTTATTAGATTTAAATAATCAAGCCATAGAATTTCGAGGTTGTTAGTTTATGCAACATAAATTTTCAACTCATCCTTAGACTTTTGTACAAGCTCAGCTATACAATATAAGCCCCAACTTGTCTTAGAATTCCGAGGTTGTCATTTTTCATGACCTAAATCCTCACATTTTTCAAACTATTTGTGCGATCGTTTTACACAAATGTAAGCCCTAAGTTAATAAAATTGATATGATGAAATACTTTAATAATTTATCCTCGAAATTGAAACCAAACACTAGGATAGATTGGGAAGTCACCGAGGTTCTCCTCTGGATCTATAACATCCTCTAGTTTTTTCTACTTTGGTTTCTACAATAAATGTTCCAAATTTGAGTCATTCTCATTTCACACATCTTTGTCTGATTTCGTTGAAATGTCCTCTTCTTTTGAATTATTTGAAGATAATATTCCCTGATTTTTATCGAGAGTTTTCTTAGGTGACTTCAGTTATCTAAGATGTAATTAACTATAGAGGTTTGTCCTTATAGAAAACTTTTTCGAACCAAGCTTAATTTAAACCCCTATTTAATTTTTCGTATTAAATAGGGGAACTTGTCGACAAATAAAAATGGTTTCGCAGACCAAACATATGTCATATATTTTTTAGTTTATTTGATTGAGTCTTACTCTCAAGTCTTGTGTTTGTCTTTCAGGACAAATACGAGATTTGAGGTTGAGTGCTCGGTATAGTGTTTTTTCATTTAAACTATGAAAAATATGGGGTCAGTTTGATTTCATATTTTTCTAAGCTTATATATTTATATTAGCTATATATATATATATATATATATATATGCATTAAATGTCTTTCTGAATCGGGCGACGATATTTCGATTCTGGCGACCGACAGCTTCCAACGAGCAACTCCTCCAACCAAAATAGTGCCGACATTCATGATCTCAAGAATAGATTCATTGAGAAAAATATTGAGTTATTTTCTTGTCTAGCATGTTTAAATTCATATAATGCATTTGTAATTTTTAATAAGAAATATTTAAAATATCCCACCAAAATTTAAAATTATGATATTTCGAATATAGATATTATAATGTTAGAATATTAGCTTAAGAATTTTATCATTGATATAAGATGAGAGCTTGCATTAAAAAATGATAATTAACTATTAGTATACTTAGTAGCTTGTTTTGATATTAATATTAATAGAACAAGTTTTGTCAGTTATGATTATTGTTAAAAATCATTTACACAATCATATGAGAAATGCTTTGATGAATGATAATCTGATTACATATATCAAAAACGATATATGTTAAAAGACTAAATAAAAATTGTTAGGTATAATTTTAAAATTAGTAGTTTTTGGCTCCACTTAAAAAAATTCCGGCCATGCGCTTGACATGAAGATTGGATAATTTCAAATCCTGGTCAATTTTTTGTTTAGTTCATAATCAATTCATAATAAATGAGCAACCATTAAAAATATTTAGCTTGAATCAATTATATACATACATACATATATATAGATGTATACGTGTCACATTCATTTATTAACGATTTTTAATGAACAACTTAATTTGTTAATAAGGAAGATGATTTAAAGATCATAGAGATGAAAATTAGGCATTCAAATTAAGCAAGCCACATGATAATTTAAAACAATAACCAAAAAAAAAATATTAATGATTTAATAGCTTTATAAAAAAAATCAAAAATGTTTAACTATTTACTCTTATATATTGATGATATAATGATATCATCAAAAAGTAGCATGTGACAACGGACTCGATTAAAAATCTTAGAGAGTTCAGGAAACTTTTTCGGATAGCAATCCAAACAAGACAATAAGAGAGACACTACCTGCTTGGCATAGAGTTACTATCGAAGACAAAAAGCCCAAAAATTTTATGCCAATAAAAATAATAATATGTGAGTTAACTTTTAGCCTCGTATTTTAAATTAACGCATTGTCTCTAAGTAGAGATGACTAAAAAAGTAGAAGTAGATTATCCCATATGCAAATCCAGTAAGGGTTTTGATAGATGGAATAGCGAGACCAAAACTTTGTATGTTACACATTGCCAATATTATAAGTTAATGTATGTATAATCCCAATAAAGGTCACCACCATGCAATGAAGTGAACTCAATGATATATTCAAGAAAAGGTGTCAAATTGTATAATGTGCAAGAATAGTAAGACAACTACAAATAATCTAATTGGATATATGTTGATTCTAATTTTGTTGGTGATTTTGGTTAGCATCGATCGACAACTATTTAGGTGTTACATGGCAAGTCCAATGAGTTAGAGATCAATGTTACAATCAACAATTGCTTTGTTGATTACAAAAGCACTTATATGGTGATAAGAAAAGCAATTAATAAAGTTATTTGGCCTCAAAGTTTGATCAATTATTGTGAAGGCATTCAAGAAAATACACAAATTTTATGCAACAGTTGCACCAAACATATCAATGTTGAGTGCCACTCTATTCAAAATGAAGTAATAGAATGATATATAAATTTTTTGCAATTTAGATTGCAAATTTGATTTGAATGTTAAGTGTGGTGATCAAGTTCCAATATTATTTGAATTTGATCAACTTCTCTAAAGTTTCTAGTGCTTAAAAGACACAATAGAGGAAGTATCAGTCAGAGAGAAAGCTTTACTAAGGTGAAGATTGTTGACAATAATGGCTCACTTCTCACAATGAATCACCTCATTATTATAGGTTGTAACAAAATTCTATATTAAAGGTTTCTACAGATATATATATATAT
>NW_018165555.1:675954-685938 GCF_001263595.1 Phalaenopsis equestris
TATATATATATACAGTAAAGGCTACTCTAAAAGTCATGCATGATGGGCAGGCAGATAAAAATGGAGCCTAAATTTTTAATTTTATAAGTTCATGTAATTCTTACTTATAAATCATCCCACAGCTAATCCCTCATGTTTGTAATAACTTTTATATATGTGCAAGAATAACAAAATAAATCATGTGTTTCTTCTCAAATTTGTTGTGAGTTTGCTGCCTACTATAAATATGGAAAATATGTTGAACCGTATTAAACTTTTGTAGCCATGTATATATGTTGACTTTTACCTTTTAAAATTGTTAAATTCAGCTCAAAAATTGTAAATGTGCATAACCAGCACAAAGAGCTCTTCTCTAATCATTGAATTTATGTCAACCATTTTTATAAGAGAACACAAACCAAAGTAAGAAGATGATGAAAATGCTTAATTTGATCCAAAAGCTGATATTTCAAGAGCTGGATTTACCCCAATAGTTGAACAATCTCAAAACCAATTTGATAATGTCATACACTTTAAAATAAATTATTAAACACAAATTTAGATAAAATATCTCATGAATCATGATGGGATTGGAACTCCACTTGATAATGCAAACATTAGAAGTTGGGTTCACCACCAAAAATATTTTTTGGAATGTTGGATATTCCTTCTACTCGTAGAGGAATGAAATGAACTAATTCGTTGCTCTCGATTTAGCCTTCTTCTCCTTCTTACTGAAACAACATTAACAGAGCATTCTCTTAAACCAAAGTGCTGAATTCTTTGGGTATCTCTTCAAGCCATCTTTGTAATCTACATAACAAAGTCCGAATCTGATGGTGTATCCATCTGTCCACTCAAAATTATCAAGCAAAGACCATGCAAATAAGCCCCTCACATCTACTCCTTTCCTGAACAATACAACACAAACATCATGGCATTAATCAAATAACCATACATATTAGATTTATAAATCTCATTTTTATGAGGTTCGTAAGAGTTTAACTAAACAAGTACAAGTAATTTGCAAACCTATTAGCCCTTCGAATGTTTAAGAGATGTTGTCTGTAGTACTCTATTCTTACATCATCTTTCAAAGCATTTTCAATTGGTAAGGTTCCATTATAAATATCAGGTACACCTACATTAATATTATTAAGACTTAATATCGTATGAATGTGTTGAATGAAAAAAGTTCTATTGTTAGAAGTTCATACCAATCTCTGTAATGTAAATGACTGGGTTGTTGTATTTTGTCTTTGTGTAAAGCAAGAGGTCGTGGACCCCTCTTGGGTAGATGTAGAGCCAGCTTGATCCTGCCTAAAATATAATTCAAAAAAATTTGTTCAGTCGTAAATCATGATTCTCTGTTATTTGACAAAGCTAAATAGGAAAAAAATTTTAGGCACCTGCGGACCAATGGGAATGCCTTCACGATAGGCTGCATTATGATAAGCAAAACATTTAACTCGACATTAGTTAGAATACTAAGCCCTTAAAAAAAAATTAAAAAAAATGCAATACTTTCAAAGTAGATTCACATTTAAATTAGTGGCACTTCAAATGCTATTGTCACAATGATGTGTTTTTTCAAACAAAAAAATTTATTTATTTAACATAAAGTTAATTTTCTTTTGTTTATGCTAATATATATTATTTATAAGTGCTTCTGAATAAATTTTCTCATGTAAAATAAGGTTTTACTTATTTATTTCTAAGGTCTTCTGCTGTCAGGGTGCAATGTTTTCCAGACTCAAGGTGTGACAATTTCATCATTACATTATCTATTTGACCCATTTATGTTATTTTGTGTAAAAGTTTCATTTCTAAGTCAGATGTGAAATATTTGATATATGAGCTTGGTATAGATGAATGCTAAATATGATATGAGGACTCTAATACTAAATTTATTGATTTAAATGAAGTCATATTAACTTTTAGTATACTAATTGCTTTAAATATATGTTAACATATAGGATATAAGAAACTTTTCTAAAACTTAAATGTAAATATATTCACTTAGAAAAATTTATGTGAGGAAGAACACAAGCCTACATGTAAGATTAACATTCCTATCGCTGTCATAGCCGGGGTTCAATCCTTTAGCATACAGCTTATGGTTAGCATAAATAGCTGTGTAGTAATTCAGCCCAATGAAATCAAATGACCCATTGACCATTTTGCTCTGCTCCGCTGTAAATTTTGGTAGCCGATAGCCGACATGTTCCCTCATGGTACTTGGGTAATCTCCTCGAATTAAAGGATCCATAAACCTATCAAAATCATTATAATAATTTTACTAATTTTAAACTGATGAGCAATAGAAAAATCAAAATGAATAAATACATAGGAATAGAGTAATATGTATGAAAACTTACCAACCAAACATGAAATCTAATCCTCTGCTTGCCGCTGCTTTGTCGGCCTTGGAGTTGGAATAAGGTACCATCCAGTAGGTAACTTGAGTTATGCCTATTTCACCTTTCTGATATGCCTGCAGGAACAACATATCAGCAGCAGCATAATTATCGTTTTCCTGTGTCCGTATATACATGTATACATGTTTGTGTACACACACACACACACATACATACATAGATGTATATATAGATGTATACATGTATACATGTATGTGTACGTATATACACGTATACATGTATATGTGTATACGTATACATATATATGTATGTATATACAAATATACATATATACATCTATGTGTACATATGCATATATAATACATGCATACATACATTTGTGTGTAACTTTTTCTTGCAACATGTAGTATTTGTCTTACCTGATATTTCTGTCTATAGAGTCTGACTGATGTCGCATGAGCTAGTATTAAATGATGAGCTACAATGTAAGGCTCGCGGCCAGAATTGCCAGCACTACATAATCCGGCAGCCCCATGAGAGCATCGATGTGGCGCAAAAAATCCATAGGCATAACCATAAAGAGTATATGTCACAGGCTCGTTCAAAGTGATCCAATGCTTCACTCGATCACCAAACTCTGGAAAGCAAACATCGGCAAAATTTGCAAAATCATCCCTAACAAGTTATAATTTATATAGTGAGTGCTTGATTGTTTTTTGCAGTCTCTTTCTTTTTGCATTTAGATTTTTGTATTGTAGGCATTCTCCCAAATGTAAGAAAAATAATTTATGAGTATGTACTTACACAATTTGTGGGGATAAGAAACCTCCATATTTGTCTTCCAAAGCTTGGGGAGAGCGTCACAAATGGCTTTATGTCTAGTAATAGAAAGGGAAGGGCAGGTGATTAACTCAAGAAATTAAGTACATTTGATAATTTGTGATGGTTGAATCTGTACCGTTGGCTACCAGCTCATCGATGAGATTATTGTAATACCTCACACCTTCCTTATTTACTCCACCGCTCAAGCTTCCATCTGTGAATTGGCTCAGAAAATACGAGAAATTATGGTTAATCATGGTGTACTTATCCTTGTAATTAATAATGGTAAAATTCTAAGAGTTTGTGAGTTATATTTACCTAATAATCTCCCCCATTGGTAGGGGTGTAAACGAACCGAACACGAACGAACAAAGCTTGTGTTCGTGTTATGTTCGTTTAAAATTTAGTTTGTTTGAAATAAGCTCGTGTTCGTGTCTTAACGAACGAGCCGAACACGAACCGAACACGAGCTATTCGCGAACGACGAGCCAGTTTGACATCCCTAATATTAATATATAAAAATAATATTATATATTAATTATATAACTATTATTATTATTATTTTATTATATATTATAATTTATAAAATTTAATATTTTAAAATATAATTAATTTTTTATATATAATTATTTTATATTATTTTATATTTCAAACAATAACGATTCGAACACGAACGAACGCATTACTGTTCGTGTTTGGTTCGTTTAACTAACCAAACGAAAAAAATTTGTTCGCGTTTGTCTCGTTTACTTATCGAACGAATCGAACACGAACTCATTGACGAACCGAACACGAACTGTTCGCGAACAACGAGCTTTTTTGACAGCCCTACCCATTGGAGGTTTCGTACAAAAATATTGGAGCATAGAACATGTAATTTGGTGGATACTTATGTATTATAGTCCTGATAGGGAGTTTTTCCTCAAATTAAAAAAAGAAGCCATTTCTAGCTATTTAGATGTTATATGAGTCATTGCTTTTAATGATTTATTCCCATTTTCTCTAATAATATTATAGTTTTTTGACTGATTAGTTTGTTGCAAAACTATTAGTTTTTTAAAGCAACTCGATATTTGTTGCTACTTGGGCGGTCGCTCAAATGGTCGTTATTTTCATAGTTACAAACTATTTTTACGACCACAACTAAATGGTCAATAAAATGTAATCAGAGCCCTATCGGAACAATGCAATCACACTAATCATGAGAATAATCGACGATCGACTTGTTGGCAAATGATCAATCAATATTCGTATGTAGTCGCTATAATGGATAGCAAATGTTCTTTTGTGACCTTTAGCAATTGAAAATCCATGACAAAAAGTTAAATGCGAAACAAACCAATGCTACAATATCACTACAACTAAACTACGTAAGATGACACTCATGCAATAGTCTTATATGAATAAACAAACTAAATACATTAAGCATAAAAACATAAACCAATTAGCAATCTACATATAAAATATCATCTGCATAGAACACCGGCCACTTCAATATGAATCAAATAAAGGATGCGGAAATCTATTCATTCTTCTTTTCATTGTCGTCATCATCTTCATCATCCTATCTCTCTTTGATCCTCAACAACTTTCTTCACTGCACAAGCTCCACCACCTAAAGCATAATGTTGTTATAATTCTACAACCATTGAGCGTACAATCTATTCAACCTCCTCTTTCATGATTAATTGCCCCACCAAATTTTCTTCTTGCAAGTCCCTATGATTTTGATGGGACCCTCTCAAATGCTTTACCTTTACCAAAACCACAAAAGCCATACACTCAATTTTTAATTAGTCCCTCGATAGCATCCAACATTATTTTTAGTTCAAATTCATAATGTGTTGCACCTTCCCCTTCATATTTTGAGAATATAGCCCTCTCATATGTATATTGTCTTAGTATATTTCACAGAATTTGTTAAGGTCAAATAGAATATCCTCTCAAGGATGTCATGGTGTAGAAGCATCCAATTTAAGTATTCATCTTTTGAATTTATTCTTTTGCCACAAATAAAGTTGATGTATTGGTTAAAATTATTAATGACAGTTAATAAGTTTGCTCAACAATCATTCAAAAATATGAATGCTTTGATAAGGTCTATGCAATATGAGCATCCTAATTTCACATATAAACTCCATCCAAGCAATATAACATAACCCGAAAAATTGTACTTACCTACTCAACAATCGCGTTCATTTGAAAGTTTTGTTTCTTATGCTTATAATGAGTAAGCATTCTATTATCTCAAAAGAGTTTTGGTTCATCAATCAAAGCTAGTAAAATAATACATTAAGATTATTATAGTCCTTATTAGTTTATGAAATATTAATGATGATAAGAGGATGTTCATGCAAATCCAAGATAATAAGTTATGCAAAATGATTTGTACAAGACAACATTTATATGGAAAACTAGAATGCACAAAAGAACTATACCAATCTAAGCATAATCCAATTCAATCATTAAGCACTTTAGAAGTGAGTGATGTATAGGTACAATCAAAATGTTTCCTTATGTATAGGCGCAATTAAAATGTTTCCATACCACACCAAAAAGACACTCTATTACACTCCAGGGAAAATTATTCCTAGCATGTCCTGTAAATTGTAGTTAAGTTGAAATATATATATTTGTATGAGTATTGGTATTAAAAGAAAATAATAGAGTACCATGTAAAGAGCATTCTTTTGTTGACTACATGAATTTTTTTTTATGCTTGTAGAGGGTGTTAATACTTTGAACATTCTAAAATGTTGATCAACTATTAGTAGAACAACATATAATTAATTTTAGCATGCATTAATTTTCTTAGCCTTGAGGCAAAGCTTTTCATCTATCTTTCCTTTTTTAGATATATAGGCATGTCATCAATTAGTCTTTTATCCTTTAAAATGTAGACTTAATGATGGAAACATTGCATTCATGACAAATTTTTCTGACATTAATTTCAACTTTTTAATTGAACAAGGCAACTGCTAATACTTTTGAATAATAACTGCAGTCATGCCTTAAATGTTCATCAACATTTAAAGTTAAATTATTAAAATTTATTGCTTCTAAATTTGGTGATTCCTAAACTTTAGACATGTACATGCCAATCATATCTACACCATTGATTTAAGAACCACAAGTTTTCTCGACTAGATTAATCTAAGGTTCAGTCTCTAAAACTTTTTATGGTGTTGACTTCACAGTATTTTGATGATTCACCTTGAGCAAATCAAGCATAATAATCTTTTCTAAACTCTTTTTGATAGAAAAAAACATTAACATCTTCAATTGTTTGAAAATTTTCATCATCACTTGAAACAGAAAATAGTTAATTTAATTTGATAATAGATTTTACACACTTAAGTTCATTAATTAGGTTAGTATTATTGTCTAACTAGTGTATATCGACCTTCATTTAATCCTCATGTATTTAATAAAATAACTCTAAAGTAAGCCCGTTTTAAGAAATTTAAAGGTTTCGTTGAAATTCGCATAAACATTATAAAGATTTATCTAACTATTAAATATATGATATTCATGTTATTTTCTTTGTGTCAACACAGATCATTTCTAAACATATGTTAGTTTAACATAGTATAATCTGTGACATAATATCAAATCATCTGTTGTCTTAGTTTATTCATCTAATAAACCATAAATTTTGGCATGCTTTATACATAATTCCATGGTGTAATTTATTTCTTATTAATTTTAAAGTATTTTAAAACTTTAAATATGACTCTTAAAGAACAATATAAAAGATTTATTTTTCAATTGGTTTCAAAACTATATTATAAAACCCTCTTTAATCCAAGGAGCATAAGATGATATTAAAATTTCTAATAATCATGTTCATGTGTGGTACAATGGTACTCTATGAGTGCTACTCTATCGATACATATAACTAAAATAGTAATTTTTTTAGACCTTAAAATTTTTTGAAATTGATAGTGTTTTTAATCTTATCTTGATAATGGCACAAAGTAGAATAATGATTCAAAAGATTGACAAGTACATCAATAATAACCTAAGTTGTTGCATTGATCGTGAGGAGGAGGGATGATGTTGAGGGGCAGGTAGGTAGCACATGATGAGATGCACTTCTATGTGTCTGAGAAGCAGAATACCACAACTCTAAGAAATCACCATTCATCATTATAGCACGAGTGGTAGTAGAAGGTCGTGAAGAAGAAGGATTAGGGTTGGCATGAGGATTAGAGATTTTGAGAGATTGAGAGTTAAAAGTAATGAGGGCCCAAAATGATATATGTTTGTTATTTACATACTATTATACACCTATGGCCGCAAATGAGTTCACAATTAAAATTAAAGTACGACCCAATATCTGCTAATGCGTTAAGACCATCGTGAATTAACATTTTATCATGATGTTTTCTTATATATGAACCTACTCATCATAAGATTGGGAGATAAATAATGCAACAAAAACAATAACAAAAATCTTTTATCCCACTTATTTGGGTCGACTGCATGAATCATTCCTCCAACAAGTGAAAAGAAGTGGTTGCCGCTGTGGTTGATGCCAGGGTTGCCACCTGCCTAGACGCACTGAGATCGGAGATGAAGCAGAATATTAAAAAAGAAGAGAGAAGCGGTGTTGTGTTCCCAACTACAGAAAGGGAAGCAACAAGTTCAAAAGGATGAGGAGGGTGATGATGAGGAGAAGACAGAGGCGGATGAGTATAATTTATTTTTTTTAATGCTTGTTTATGTTAAACAATTTATTGATTGCGAATAATTTTTTTTATTTTTCATTTCGTTTGGTTTAATGCAGTTGTTTTTCTTAAATTTCTACATATGGTTGATGCGTTAATTAGCTTCATTATTGTATTGTACTGTATATAGATTGTACTTGTACGATAAGGTGTGTAATTTGTAGTAGTCCTAAAGGATGGCTTTAATTTTTTTTTTTTGTTGATGCTATAGGTCGTCAACGGCTTTCCTACGATGTATCGAACAAGCGATGACCATACAAGTGCTGCACTTTTGTAATGGAAACTTCCATCGATAATTTATCAAGGTTAACCAACGGTTGTGTGACGCTTTACCGATTGAAGCGCGACACTTTTCTGGTGGAAGTGCAACTTTTCCAATGTCTACATGCGTCGGTTCAAGAACCGATGGGCGAGTTACGATTAAATATACAATGGTTTTGTATCAATAGCGATGAGCACAACACATCGGATAACGGTCGGTAAATATAAACCGTCGATAAATCCGATAGTTATTTTATTAATGTCAAGTGTTTTTGCTATGTTGAATAAACCGTAGGTACACGATTGGTAAATATATTTTCTACGGTTTGATTTTTATTAATAACGGTATTTGACCATCTGTAATAAGCTAAATTTCTGCAAAGTATGGCTTACTTGGTCAATCTTCCTTGTGTTCAAACTTAAGTAATAGCTCTAGCATACATATGTTCAATAACTTGAATATAGGAACATGAACACTTTTCTTTTCTAGAATTTTCTAAAATTTTTCTCTGGAAATTTTATCATTATTTTTTTCTAAATAAGCAAAAAAGATATGTAGATCATTCTTACTTTATACTTCTCCATCAAACTTCTCAATAAATGTCTATGTTCAATCACTCAGTCTCATAACTTTATGCATCACAAATTAACTTGTTCATTTATAATTTGAACACTCTTATACATACTTTTTATTCTTAATAATATGAATCAATTGATTATTTCTCCACACTTAGGATAACTTTTTGCTTTTAAAATTAATACTAAAATGCTTAGTAAGCTGACAATTGTCCATATCTCCTAAACCTCTACACACTTTCTATTAGAATATCATCAGATCCTGCTGATTTTCCACACCTTCTTTTTCTTAAATTCTCCTCAACTTCCATTTTACTAATACGTAGAAATTAAAAAAAAAATTTCTATTATTTATAATGTTAAGATCATTAAAGTCGATCATATATTCACAATATACATTAAAAAGTTTATCCAAATATATCACCTATCTATGTTAACTATACTAATCTAAAAAATTTATTTTTTGATTCTCATTCTTTATACATACTTTAACTAAATCTTTTAAATTATATTAAGTTTACTCTTTCAGATTATATTATTGTTATCATTATGCAGGCAATAGGAAAATTCGAGCATATCATTAACTTACTAGGAAGAATCCTGGACCAAGAGATCGACAATCTGAACGCATCAAAGCCTAAATCCTTCATCAGCCGTACATCCTCCTGCAAGTTAAGATTATCTATTAGCAGAGTAATTAAGAGGGACACGTGATCATACATCAGTTATCAATACAGCCTAATCTATAAAGCAATGGCAACCAAATTGCTGATGGAATTAGCCTGACGCAATCATGCTGAAGTACCTTGTAACGATGGTAGAAATCTACGGCTACGTCACCAGTGCTTCTGTCGGCTATTCTTTCTGCATCCATTTGAGGATGCGTTCAGTATATCAAAAACTTATAAAAAATTAAAAATTCATACTAGTTAAATATTCCTGGAAAATTTCGTATATAACTAGGACTCATAAATGAGATGCATAAAAAGTCAATTATGATAGAGATTATATATATATATATATATATTAAAAAAGAAATTGATATTTGGTACTCAAATATCGATTTCTCATGCGCATCAAAGCCCCATGATGAGAGCCCACGCCATCTGTTTAACTATTCGAGAACCCCGTGCCACGGGGGATCGAACCCGTGACCTGATGGGACTTACAATGAACTTCACTTAGATAGATATAGATAATGATATATATATATATATATATATATATATATATATATA
>NW_018165555.1:685978-686335 GCF_001263595.1 Phalaenopsis equestris
TATATATATATATATCATAAAAATTATTGAATCATAGGAAGAGAGAGAGAGACCTGGATGGGTATGTGTGAAGGTGTCCCAAATACTGGGTCCTCTGCCTCCAGCTCTTGCTTCTCCTTCATACTGTTACAATCATGATCAGTCCAAAACCATGAGATCAGCCAACAACCAATTTCTCCGAAGTTTGCACACTTTAGAAAAAATTATTAGGTGCGAAGCCCGCACATTGAGGCTCCATTAAATTTTCCTACTTTCTCCACATAAAATTTGTTTCAATATTAGCTAGCTTGCTACTACGATTCGACAATAACATATTTGAAGTAATTAAAAAAAAATATATATATATATATATATATA
>NW_018165555.1:689969-709059 GCF_001263595.1 Phalaenopsis equestris
TATATATATATTCAAATTTATACGATGTATTTTTTAGATAGAAAATTGTAACGTGAAATAACACTAAATTTTACTTTTTTAATTTAAGATACAATTTAATTGTGCCTTTTTAAAAAACTGTTTCACCTACTATGAGCTATTATTTCACAGATATAAATTCTCCCCCGGTCTCTGAAACACACCTGATAGGCTGAGGAGGCTGTTCCGAAGATGAAGTCGCCGGGAAAGTCTTTCCGGCGAAGCTCTCCGCCTCTGGCAACTGCCGTAATTCCTCCAACAAGTGAAAAGAGGAGGATAGAGATAAGAATAAGAAGATGGTTATAAGATCTCATGACTCCTCCAAACTCCATTTGTTAATTGAGCAGAAGCCCAATGTACTTAAAGAAGAGGATGCAGGCAGAGAGAAGATACTCAAGCAGCCCAATCTACTTCCATTTATATCTAGTTTCTATGAGACTTCATAAGGGTACAAATGGTGGGGGGTGCCGCACCTTAAGGGCATCCGCGGGGCATATTTTTTCCATGCGTTACATTTATTTGTTTTGTTTTTTTGTTTTCCTGTTTGGAAACAGTCGTAATCTGTCCCACTTGTAATCTGTTCTTTAGCGATGTGGATTTGGGCTATGCCCGATGGCCTCATTCTACCCAAAAAAACAAAAAAAATTATAGTTTAATTTATAAATAAGTAAATTTATTAAAAAATTTATAAATTTGTTTAACCTTTTTTTTTTCGGACCAAAAAAAAACGGCCAAATTAATTAATTTTTATATGAATTCATTTATAAAATGTAGCAAAACTCACAATATTAAATTAATGGAGCATTTACTTGCATAGAACACAATTCTTATTTATTCACAAATCTTATAGTAAAAATTTCATGAATAACATTCGAATTATTAATATCACATAAAAAATACTGCTATAACTTTCTGTAAGTGAAATCTAATCTTTCATGCAAATGTTTAAAACACCAAAGAACTACATTGTTGATTTTTTTTGGGACCTATGATCTCATTTGTAGAAAAATTATTTCATACGGACACCTTATGCAGAGATGTACACCTATTCTCACCGACCATCACAGCAAAGATGTATGATGATATGCCCTATTTTGAATTAAAAAAAAAAATTTTACTGTGATGGGCGATGAAAATCGAACACCATATGTAACTCTCCTATGAAATAATTTTTCCGTTTGTAGATACAAGTAACCGGGAAGAGTCCTGTTAGGATAAGAACAAGATGATTCAAATTCACTCCTCTATTTCCGTGATTATACAAGGGCAGCTATTTCTTCTGATAATCCACTTCTCTCCTGTATGTGTTATTATTACTCTTGATCTGAAACTGAAGTGAGAGGTCAAGAGAGAAAGTGAAAGTGAATAAGAGAGAGCGGGCAATCCGGCCCAAAATTCCCTGCTCTTCAATCTTCCTTCCCTTATATATATATATGAAAGTTTAGGGTGATGTATATAAATTTTTTCTTCAGTTCTGCCACATTTGGCATGAGTTTAAGGCATCGTTCGGATTAAGATAAAATTTAATAAATCAACTAAGTGACAAATTTATTAAGCTAAACAGTATTTAAAGAAAAAAAAACAAGCCATTTCTCGCCGGCAATTGATTTATAATTAAAAAAAAAAAAGAAAAAAACATTATCCACCAGCAAGCCAGCCGGTGCTAATGCCTTCTTGACAGCTCTGCTGCATAGAGACCATGAATTTCCCCATATTTGAAATCGTTTTCAAATATAAAATTTTAAATATTTATACATTTATTATATTTATTATAAAATAAATATAGCAATTATGATATTTATATCAATTAAATTTTACGAAATATAACTCAACTCAAAAGTCTTGGGTAAGTCAGTTATCATTAGTTGAAATAATTAGATTGAATTTATGAATTTTTCTCTCAACTTAAAAAAATTTTAAATACCCATCTTTAAAAAATTCCTCGCGATATGCGTGTATATATAAGAAATAATAGAAGGGAACATGAAGCAATGGAAATGGAACTGTATTGGGGTATATATATTCAAAGGTAGGCCCTGTTTTGAAGATAACTGCCTTCTCGACCACATCGCGTCGGATTGGGTCCTCTAGCATGGGCTGCATTTATTGTTTTGGTTTTTTTTTTCATTTCTAAGCAAACAATTTTATTTAAAAATTTATAAATATGTCTATCCTTTTGTCAGGAGTACTTAACAATCAATATCATCACTTAATTATGGTGGGCCCGAAATGACACCCCGCCTGATGAGGGTTGAGAGCCTGAAATGACTTCTAACCGGAAGATGCCGGGAGCCTGGGATGACTTTCGACCGGATGGGATTGGAAGCTACTAAAAATAACTTCTGATCAGATGAAGTCGGGAGCCCGAAATGGCTTCTGGTTGAATGCAGTCGGGAGCCTGAAATGGCTTCCAGTTGGATGGGCTCGATAGACCCGGAAATCTTCGTCGGTTCATGCCTGGCTCTTATGAGTTGGGCGCCTCTTATGGAGTCTGGAGTCTCGGGGGAATTGCCTGTAGCTCGACCTAGTTAGAGAAACATTGTTAGTTTTGTCCTCCTGAGTCTTGTACCTACGAACTTCAGGAGGGTAGTCGAGTTCTATTCATCTAGGATTATCTTCCTCTCGACCCGTAGTCTTCTGCTGTCTAGACATGAGTTTTTATTGTCGTCCCTGGCATGCCTCATGGTGCCACATCATCTCATTTGTTGGCTTTCAGATTCTTTAGGACACGTGGTGACATATTTTTGATATACATATTTAAGTTCTCTGATTTCTTTGCTCCTTTACAGTGATAGTTGCAATAAGAACAAGGGAATCTACTTTTCAAAAATTTTAATTGTATTCATGACTATTAAATGCACAATCATTGATTATTCCTTAATTTTTGTGTCATGACCCATAAAGAACGTGAGAGGAAGGACTCATCTTTCATGTGTTTCTTCAAACTAATCTCATGTCTTCTTCATCTGTTGTTTCGATCTTTGAGGGTGGGCAGTTCCCCAAGTTAGTTGAATTCAGTGAGGATGCTCGAGCGATTGCATTCAATTAATGAGAAGGAGCGCTAAAACAGCTTTTAAGGATGAACGACCTAGCAAGCCTGTAGCATCCGAGGCGAAGATTTCCAAACCAGTCAATGAAGTGGGATCGTTAGATTCATTCAACGGTTGCCTTGCTGAGGGGTCTTCGATGAGAGAGGATGATTTTCCCTTGAAGAAGTGTTCCACGATGGGAAAGATCCACCTGGATGATAAGCAGGCATAACAATAGGCTCCCCCTTCGATCCTTTCCATATGGAGGAGGGAAAAGATCAAGGGCTGGGCTTTCTGTTAGTACTGCCAGAGGCAACATACTCAAACTAGCAAGGTTTTGTCCCTGATCCTTTCTCGGCGGATGTTTCTCGATCTGCCCCACTTCTTCTGTCGGTGAAGTAGGAGACTGAGGAAGGGGCTTTCTCTTTCACTACTTCAGCATGAACATGATGACGGGCCTTTCTTAAGGAGGGGATTAAAACTCTGCCTCTGGCTGAACATGCAACCGCTCAGGCCAGTGTTGTAGCGAACATAGGGTTCGCTGAAGGTTCTGAGCATTTTGGAGGACCGTTTCGGTGATCGATCTGATGGTAGTGCTAGCGAGTCAAAGCAATACAACTTGATTGACTTCCAGCTTCGCGAGGTCGGGGTTCCACTAGCTGAAGAAGTTGATCTCCTTTTGCTTCGGGATTCGTAGCTAAAAAAATTGGAAGAAGAACTAGTTGCGGTGCAGACTCGTGAAGTTGTTCTTTAGGACCAGTTGATATCGCTCCGGGCAGAGCTGTCAGCCGTCTAGGAGAAGGTTTCAATCTTCCGATTGTATTCTGAAATGAATAGAGTGGCCAAATTTAGGATAAGAGGAGAAATGATGGACAAGTGGTTGTCTCGGTTGGGATATGTCTCAGTCGAGGCCGCAAGTGACAGTTTCGTAAAATTCTTCCTTTCTTTTTAACTAGTTGTAATCGGAAAAATAAAGATGTAAATATTTGTTTTAGATATAAATAAATTTATGCATGTTGATTTTCTGGTTCATCGTAATGTGTGTCTAATATAACTTCTTTTTACACTTCCAATGTAGCAAAAATACCCTATTGCCTTTATGTCGTTACAACTTCCATCACACTCTATAAGTCATGCTAGACTGTTAGTTAGCTTATTGATGACGGGTAATTTAGTGTGTAAATTTTGTAAATATTTTTCAATATTACAAAATTACACACGACAGATATATAATAAATTTGTAATATAATTTCAACAAAAATACATTTTATGAAAATAGTTTATCATTTATAACTCTTTTAAAATTGTTAAATTCTCATTTAAATCAACGCAAATATACATATCACTCAAGTAATAAAGGATTATAATAGAGTCCTAGATATCGATCCCACATGGAAATTGGAAAATTCTTTAAGTAAGCGTTTGAAATTATTTTATAATTTAAAAATACAAAAACAAAAGTAAAATGTGAAGTTTGAATATTAACTACTAAAGTGAATGCTAGATAAAATGCAGATGTAAGATTACATAAGTTAAACTAAACTAAACACTAAACTTTCAAAAGAAAATTACTAAAATTAAATAAAGCTTTTGTTTTGATGAAAATTTCAAATTTAAGAAATCATCATTCCCCTTTACAACGAGTGTATTTATTGTGAAGAAATTGAAATAATTTGAAAATATATATATAAATTGTTTTGTGCTAAATAGGAGCAATCTTATTCTTTACCCTCTTCTGAGTATTATCAAGAACATTTATTAATCCAGAGTTTGGTCCTTAATTTTATGGTTAGGCTGAAAGGATACCAGCTGCCACTTCAGAGCACCCACCACTCTCACCCCTGAGGGCTAACAATCTCGCATCAGTTTCCAATCAACTTGATCAAATTAGGAATTTTAATTTTTCACCTTAAAATCTCCAATTCTGCATCCAACAAAGTGTATTTCTCTATCTATTTGCACCCAATTTCATGGATGACATACTCTTACTTGAAAGCAAATGTGATTCTTCCTATGTTGTAGAAATCATATCCATTTTCAGAACATATGTTTCTAAACAAGTTCTAACATTTCAATTGGCCAGATCAAAAAATAAATGAAGACCGGAGTTCAACTCATCACAAATTATTAACATTTAAAACCGTAGAAAACAAAATCAATTCTTCACAAAATCATATCTCAAAGTAAGGAGAAAAATAAAAAAGACTACTCAGAATTCATGAGAAGAATCGAAGTTCTCTCCAAGTCTTTCTCTCTTTACAATCACTCTCAATTCTCTCTTAGAAGTGTAATGAAGAAGAAACCTCTCACCTTCTCTCTCCTCTTACAACCCTAGAAGAAAATCTTCTCTTCTCTCTCTCTCTCTCATGCCTACTTTCTCTCTCTCCCTTTCTCGTCTCCCTCTAACTCCTCTCAACTCTTCGAAGTATTCTTTTTTTATTTTGGGTTGCCTCCTCTTGAAAAGAATTCAAAATTCTCTCGAAGAGTTCCCTCAAAAAGTCCAACTCTTTTGAATTCAAAAGATGTGTCATTTGATCCAAGAGACATATGTCTTCATAAGAGAACATTCCAAAGTGTCTAAATGCATTAAATCACTCCAAGAAGTGGTAGAACAAATATCCTTTTGAAATTAGAGCAAAATTCATCTTGGACCGCCTTAATTTGTAAAAAGTTGTCTTTGGCGCATCATGCGTCAGCTTTCTGGATTTTGGCACACGATGCGCCAGAATCCCAAAATTGGTTGTTTTGGCTCCAAATTTTGTCATTTCTGCTCCAAATGTCTAAAAATGATATATCTGCAACAAAAAACATGAAAATACCCTTCTTTAAAGTGCAATATCACCAAAAATAAACATAAAATATGTACTTAAAATTGTATATTATTTTGGTGTATCACTTATCATTTATGTCTTTCTTTTCCAAGGGAATTCCTCTTCTTCTTTCATTCTTCATGTTTCTCATGGACCCCAAGTATTCCTTGGAGCACTTTTGTTTGAACTCACCCTAAGTATTGTTGTTTCTGAGAGGCAAATAGAAGCTTTGTAGAAATCATTTGTTTTTTGGTCGGACATAACTCTTCAACCGGCTGCGAGGACCGAAAAATATGTGGGATGTTTTAAAGAGAGCCTGGTCTTGTAGGTGGATGTAAACTGAGACTATCATTCTATAGTGAGCTTAGGTTGCTTAACAGTTAAGGTGCCATCCCAACACAGGTTACATTAAATTATATTACCATAATCATGACCTTCGTCAATTTTCTTTGACGAGAGGAGATACTACGGTCTATCAAAATATTCACACATTTCTTGGGTTCAGGTGGACATGATGGATACATCATTTTTTCATCGAACTTCAGACTCCATATGATGGGGGTTGAGAGCAAGGTCAGAGACTCACGATCAAAATTTGTAGTTGCTTCAAATCAAAGAGACTAGGGGATTTCAATCTGGCATATTAATAAAGAGGTAAATATGTTGAGGACCTTGCTGGAGTCTGTCAAGAACTACATAGAGATGATCGAAGGGCATAAGTGGTCAGTGTTCCAGTTTCTTAGTCAGACTATCATGATAGGGTCTTATGACTCGAAACTTTCAGTGACATGACCAAGAGCTTATGCGAAGAATTAGATGCAAGGGAGTAAAAAGGGTGAAGGTGGCAACAACGAAGCTCTCTAAAAAGAAGCCCAAGGTTAAAATCCCTCAGGTGAGGGGGCACCCAGTTTTGCAATCGATGAGGTCCACGGGAGCTTCTAGCGCTGGTAAGAAAATTTTTTGTCTCTTTCCCCATCTCTCTCTTTGACTCTTTCTAATTTTCATCTCATTGGAGTAGGTACGGGGACTTCTGGGGTGTGTCAAGAGACTTCGCTTGGCTTAGCTGGCTCCCAAAAATCATGTTCTATGGGAGAGACTGTTTCGGGTAGATCGTCCAAAGAGAGAGGGAGTCCGGGGTCCCATATCTCGTTCGCCAAAAAACAACCGTCGCGCAGCAGTTGCCTCCTTTGTTGATTCATCCAATTCAGGGGGCGGCGAAGGCTCCGAAGTCAAAGCCCATGAGTGGGTTGATTCTGACCCAAAGGGGAAAAAGTCAGTCGGGGTAGATCCTGTCGCCTCCCCTTTTGTCATAGCAAGGGATCTCCTCTTCAAATGGAGTTACATGCTAGCATGGGAGAGTAATGTATATAGGAGTTCAATTGGGTGGTACATCATGGTGGATACTCAAAGGGATAGGTTTACTGATCTTCTTCCTTGGGAGTCACCTGAACTTCCCAGCTACCATGCAATAGTCATTCGATATGAGAGCTCGAACTTTGTGCTGGCGAGAATGGGCTATGCCGACTTGTGTGAGACCTCCAACGGATGCAATGCTTTGTTCTTGTCATTTAGTCACTACTGGCTGAAGAAAATTTTCTACAAAGTGCTGAAGAGGAATGCAGCTAGCCAAATAGTTTCCACGACGACAAAGAAAAAGATAAAAGTTGAGCTAAAACTTTTACGCCCGAAGAAGAAATTAAAAGACTCTACCCAAGCATAGGAAATGAAAGCACAGAATTATGAGTAGGCCATTGTTCTTCTAATAGCCAAAATAAGGAACTCAAAGAAAAGGTGGCTGAAATGATTACTAAGGAAGATATTGTGGAGGTATTTTCAAGCAGATCCAAGTAGGTATGGCCATAGCTATAGAATGCTTTATAAAAGGAGGTATAAAGCAGGGCTAGTCGTGGATGATAGATTTTGAAGACGAAGATGATGAAGTTGATCAGTCGAGCAGAGATGAAGCTAGAAGCAGTCGTGGTTCTGCGGATATCTACGCCTCATCTTCTCTTTTTCACTCTTTTTTTTCTTCTCTCTTTTTTTTTTTGAACATATTGGCCTTGTCCAACAATGTTTGTTCAACAGGCATCCATGAGCTCAAAGAATAACCTTGTACACCCTTTTTGATTGAAGAAATGGGAAGAGAAGATTTTTCTTTTGTCATTTACTTCACTTCATTTTATCAAAAATTTTGAACTTTTTTGTTTGTGAACTATGTCGTGTTATCCATAAAGATGAATAGTGGTAGGTCGCAGCGACAAATGAAATCAAATCAGATAAAGTTATGGACAACCTCTGTAGAGGTCCAAGAGAGAGCTTTGGCCTTGATCAACTTCAAAAAATAATCCACTTGGTGCTGCCCATTAAATTGTAGAATGGCCATATAGGATGCGTAGTCCTCAAACGGTGAGTGGTCATGGGTTGGTGATTGGTTAAAGCTTATGGGACAGTTGATGTTGCAGCATAGCATTTTTTTAGTATTATTCGCATCTCCTAGAAAATGTTTCAGCATATTATAGCAATATTAGCCAGAAATATCTTTATTGTTGGACCCGGTGTGCCAACGTCTTTCTCCCGGAGTGACTCCCGCACTCCCCATAATAAATCTTCCATAGAATGTATTTTGATTCAATGTCCCTTATACACCTCAAATATAATGGCATTGTTGATTTTTGGAAGAGTGTTCCTTATATAAAAAACATTGTGCGGCTTCCAATTTAAACCTCCTAGGATTTGTGACCTCCTACACAATTTCACCTGTTTTTAAGTGCTTGGTGTAGGCTATCACCTGGCTTTTAGTTTCTTTGTCTTCTACCGCCATAATATCGAGTTCTTGGATGACCGGTCGGCTGAGTATATGCGGTACCTATTCCCCAAGCGAGTGCATCTAGGCAGCAGACCTGCCACTTAATTTTCTTCTCTTCCAATGTGCTTAATCGGATGCTACAAAAATCTTTAGATCGTCTCCTTAGCTTTGTTAAGGTATTTCATCACTACATCATCTCTGGCCTCAATCTCCTTATTCATTTTGTTTATTAATACTTGTGAGACTGATTTCACAACAAGAATTTGAGCGCTTATCTCGTAAGTTTGGTGCAGTCTGACATTCAAAGCATCTGGTGTTAAATTTGAGATGACATAATAGTATTGTATCTTCTGCTATGGACGCGATGACCCTCGGCACCTGATATATGATTTGGGTCCTCATCTCTTGCACCCCTCACTACATACACTCCTCATGTCCTCTTGTGTGTGTCCAATGTTAGTTTTTTCTCTCTGGCGACCTTCTTCTCTCTGTGTTCACTGAGCTCCTCTTCTTGTTGAAAACATGACTCTATGTTCATCGCACCTTTTAAGATGTTAAATAAAAATTTATCCAGGAGACACACCTAAATAATAGAGCTCATCAGAAAGGAAGAGCGAGAGAGCTGAGAGTTGAGTAATGAACACTAAAATTGTGCAACATTTATTCATGAAATGAACCCACTATATATAATAAAGTGGGAGCATGTAATTACATTATGTACCCCTAGAGTAATGAACACTAAAATTGCCCGTAGTCCGAATTGATTGGAGAAACATTGTTAATTTTGTTTGTGTGTGTCTTATACTGAAGAACTTCAGGAGGATAGTCAAGTTCTATCTGTCTTGAGATTATCTTTTTACCGGCCTGTAGTCTCTGACTACTAGACACGAGTTTTTGGTGTCTTCCCTAGCAAGCCCCATGGTGTCACATCATCTCATCTGTCAGTTGTCAGATCTCTTTAGAATTCGTGCTGAAATATTTTTTATGTACACCAAATTAATTTTTTATCTAAATATTTCATTTATAAAATATAGCAAAGCTCACAATATTAAATTATTGGGGCATTTATATACATAGTCCACAATTCTTATTTATTTACATATCTTATTGCTAAACTTTCATATTCACACGCATAACGTCCAAATCTTCAACATCACGTCAAAAAAAAAATATATATTGTTATCATTTTTTAAAAGTAAAATTCATCTTGTTGTGTAAATATTGAAAACACTAACGTACAATGTAAATATGAAAGTTTAGTTATAAGACATGTAAATACATAATAATTGTGTGTGACAATTAAATTTCCCTAAATTTTTCTATCCGCACTGTCTCATTTGGCATGAGTTTAAGGCATCGTTAGGAATAAGACAATTTCATAAATTGACTAATTAATAAATTGATTAAACTGTACAGTGTTTAAGGGGAAAAAAAAGCCAAATTTCGTTGCTTCAAGCGGCGGCAATGGATTTATAATTCAATAAAAAATAACAAAAAAATCCATCAATCAAGTCAGCCGGCTGTCACGGACAAATAGTCTCACATCAGCTAGGTGTAGAGCCAAAAAATAGTATTTAAGTTTTGGGCTGTCCACCACCCTTAAGAGCTCTTTTGGGAGGTGACAAGTGGTATCAGAGCAGATTACTGTCTGTCAGGTGTGTGGACTCTCAATGGTCCAGTGGGACCCTCAGTGGAGCCGATCCGTGACGAGGGCGCCACGTGATTGGGTGGAGAAGAACGTCACAAACAAATAATCCCACATCGGCTAGGTGGTCACGTGATTGGGTGGAGGAGAATGTCACAGATAAATAGTCCCACATCGGCTAGGTGTAGGGCCGAAAAACAGTATTTAAGTCTTGGGCTGCACACCACCCTTAAGAGCTCTTTTGGGAGGTGACACGGCTAATGCTGCCTTCAACTGCTCTACTCCATTGAGGCCATGAATTTCTCCGTATTTTCCCAAATATTAAAAAAAAAAAAAAAAAAAAAAACCAGCCACTAGCTGAATCGAGTAAGCAGCATGAACCAAATATGAAAAAAATCAAGTTTGATCGATCGCCTGTATTAAAAAGTAATTTTTTTGACATAACAAAAGCACATTCCAAAATTAGATTAAAGAAGCACAAATCTAAACTGCTTTATATATGCATGGAAGATTTAAAGAAAAAAAGATTTAAGCTTGCATTAGTTTTTTACGAAACAGAACACATTCGATTGACTCCTTCCTCTCCGGCAATTAGCCATCTCTTCTTGGTAAATTGCGCAGCGAACAAAGTGATGATGAGGGAAATTATTAATGGTAAGATTTCTACTTAATTAGTTGGAAGTTTTTTCATTTGCTTCAATAAATTTTCTCTTTGCGATTATTGAATTTGAAGAGAATTAGGCTGTTGTCTTTGTTGTGGGTCGCTCCCACGTGAAAGAAAGGGGGGGTTGCCTTCACTATATTAAGATAGAAAAAGCCAAAATGCGATATTCCACTACAAACGAAGTAGCATGAAGAAAGGCAGAGGCACATGCGATTTATTCACCACAAAATCAGAGGTGTGCAGTTCTCACCGTGAGGGCCTCTTTCTTCCTCATCCACGATGGGGCTTTATTCCAAACGTATCCTAAAAAACACTCGTATTAATCTCTTGGGTGGAACCAATCTCTTCTTTTACAGGAGACAAATTATCCCTCTAGACCTAACGTGAGAGCGGCTAGGACAACAAGGGGTAAAGCTGTATTTCGGGAGAGGCAAAGCTGATATTTTAGGGTGACAAAAGATCAAATTGTCTTCCAATATAAACAAAAGATCAAATTTCTTCCGCCCTTGCTTATTCTTGTTGGCTTCGATGAGATTAGTAAACTGTTCTGTACTTGATGAAGTTGATGTATGCAACCAATTTGGTGATGGTTAATTATTGATTTCTTCTAATAGTGTTTTAGAGAAGAACTTTGTTACTTATTAAATTGATTAGTGGAGGTGTTTAAGTGGCAAATTGATCCCTTATTTTTAACTCTATTTGAGATCTTTTCCATGCTAAAATTTAGTATTGTTTATTATTGTCATTTGTTTTATTAATTCCCTTGAGTGTAGATTTTTGGCTTGTTTTTTCCAACCTAATGATTGATTTGTAAGCAAGTAATTTTATTAAAAAAAAAAGTATAAAATATGTTTATTCATATGCTCAGCTTAAACCAACGAAACGATACAACTCAAGCATGAAAAAACATTAAAGAAATATTTCTTAAAACTAAATGAAAACATAATAAGATAACATCATTTGATTATACATGTCATCCTTTTCATTTATTTTTGTCAAAAGAAAATACAAACTCAACTAATTTATTACGTCAAATCATTTAGAAATCATAGTGAAACTCTCAACATTAATTGATAGCTATTTCTTTATATCAAACAAAAAATAAGATACTCTTTTCTCATAATTTTTTTTCTCAAAATTTACCCCTGATAGGTCCTATCATAACTCATAGAAGCGACAAATTACGTCCAAACATAACAATTGCCTAACTCATGTTTAAGCAATTAATTTAAATATATAAATGGAGAGCAATCGTTTGCTATCAAATATTCAATTTCTCATATCAAAATCTATATTCCTTTTATGTGAGCTTCAAATTTTCTTAATTAGACTGTAAAAACTTTAATCAACGTGGGGTGCTGATGAAGCAAGCAAGTGATGAAGCTGGACTTGATCGGCTGAATTTGGCATGCATGATTAGTGTTGTGTGCTAGAGATTTGCAGTGGTACACTAATGAGATGTTCTCATAGTATTGCATGAGAATTCAATACGGGCTCAAATAATAAAAGTGACAAGTAAAAACACAAAAAAAATTTTACGTGAAGGATCCAGAAAAGGTAAAAACCGTGGGGTACAGCTTAGTCAAAACAATTCATTTTGAATGAGTGATTATACACATAGGTCCTTGTCCTACATGCAGTAAAGGAACGAATACACAGTTCTTTAAGGTACAATAATTGCTGCACAACTGTCATCCATGTTTGAGTTCATCATGACAATTTTCAAGGCACATTTGAGCCTTCACTTGGTTTAAGTCCACACCAAACCAAGCCCAAATCCAATTATAAGCCTAAATCCAAAATTGACCCCAAATCTTTTGATTTAATTAAACCTTAATCACTTCAGCCTCATCTTAAGCACATGAGTTGACCACATCAATCCTAGCCAAAACCTACTTTGAGCCATGGACCAATGGTCCCTCAATTTAAGCAAACCCCACTCCCTAATTTGGTTAAACCCAAAACCTGTGCAACCAGCCTTTCCAATCCCCAAGCTTATCACCATTAATTCTCCTGACCTCCCTGAGCTAGCTAGCCACCACCCCTGGCCTGACCGACCACCCTAGTTGCCAGAAAACGCAAAACCGAGAAGCTCCACCTCGGCTCAAACAACAAACTTAGCCAATTATGTCATTTTCATCTCCACCTAAGCTTACTTGTACTAGCCAATGATAGCTCAGAGCCTTCCCTTGGTCGAGTTTATAAATTGGCCACCTCCACGACCAAAATAGGAGAGCATCAAAATCATTGGGAAAAACTCTACCAAATTGATTCGAGAGCTTCTCACGGTGATCCTAAGTTCAATCCCACCATCCTCAGCCACTCATTCCCACCACCATAGCACAATTCCACCGCTAAAATTCAAGGCATTTCACGGTCTTGGAATCAAGCTCCTCAAAACCTCAAATTGATCATTCCTTAAGCTTCACCATACCTCAAAACCACTTCCTTAATCAAAATCCCCCTCTCCCGAGCCCTCTACCATAGTTCAAGACCAAGCCCGAGTCACCTTTTGGTCTAGAACATACCTGGCCCAACTGCAGCTCGAACCAGCACTTGGATGAGGTTTGTGGACTCAAGACGATGCTCAGGAACAAACCCAATCGACGTCTCACCTCTTGGGCTAATGTGTAACTCAAAATCCCAAAATCTTGTCTCAATTTCGACCTTTATGAAGAAATTTGTATTTCATTCTCAACTAATGGTATAGATAGGTTTGTCTCACTTAGATGAAGGTGTAGAAACAAATCTCATGCGATTTCGTTGAGTATCAAGTGAGATATTAGGGTTAGAACACGAACAGTTCTCTGTTTAGGGTGATCGGGGACGATGAGCAGATGTCATCCATACCCGTGTTTATCGGACGGACGGATAAGATCGAGTAGGAAGGGTGCGCAGTTCGCTAAATACGGGTCGAGTCAATAGCTGGCGTGGAAAGTGCAGCCAATCGCAGCTCGACGTGTGGTCTTCGACGGGTCAGAGGTTGAGGTGGCGGCCAACGTGGATAAATAGGAAAATAGGATACTTTCTGTTTAAACTAATTCATGAATTTTAAAATTCATATCGTAGTGTAGAAAAATCCTAAAAATAAAATAAAAATACTCATGTGCTCAGTGAACAAAAGAGAAAACTATGAACTAAAAATTAAAAATATTTTCCTTATATTTATTTTTAAATTAATTAAATACACCAGAGAGCAATTAAATCATAAATAATTAAATAATTATCTAAACTAAATGAAATTTTGAGGGCTTGTTCTTGTCGAGTTTAAGAGTGTTTTCAGAGTTTTCCAAAGTTAGAGAACACCTCTATGGCCAAAAACCCTAATTTTTAAATTATTTGGCAATATTTTAACTAAAAAAAATATTAAAAATAAAATAAAGGTCAGAAAAATATAAATCAAAATTGATAGGTTTACTGTGGTCAGGGAACTTTAGAAAAAAATAAAAGTCAAATCTAAATAATTTTCAATGTATTTTTGTTATTTAAAATTAATAATATTTAATAAAAGTTGAAAAAATAAAGAATAATCCAAATAATCATAAAAAAGGGTCAAATTAAAGGTAATCACCTTCGGACTATTTTTAATATTCAAATCATTTTTCTAAATAAATAATAATAATTGCTTAAAATAATTATGAAAATTAAAATAACAGTAAAAAAATTATGAAAATTTTTTTGGAGTGTTCATTGAGACCAGAGGTACTTAGGAAAAATAAAATTAAGTTTAAAATAAAAAGGTAACTTTTAGGCATTTTTCTAATTTTAAAAATAATTAAAAATATGAAAAATAAGAAAATATTTTTAATTGTCACAAATATCATCCTAACTACAGAGAAGAACTCAGAGATGTGTTTGAAAAATTTTAAAGGTACAGATATGTGTATTTTAATATTTAAATGTATTTTTCCATATTTGTGAATACAATATTTATAAAGAATAAAATAAATATCACAAAAATATGAAAATAATTTCTTTAAGCATCTAAAGTGAGGGAGACTTGCAAAAAATATATAAAAATATATTTTTAAAATAAAAATATATTTTCTTTTTATTTATTCATTAAAATGAGCTAAAAATCATAAAAATTAAAATATAATTTAAAATTTCACAAAAATTATTGATAATGGTCCTCTGACTTAGGTGAACCTTGAAAAAACTTTCTAAGGACAGAAGATATGTTTTAGTTGATTAAATTAATTAACATTGAAATTTTCTATTTTTGAACTAAAATAAATGCTAAAAATTTTAAAAAATAGAAAAATATAAATTCTCATATAATTATTTAATTAACCCATGAGTAGGGTAACAACAAAATTTCAAGGTCATTTGAGTTAAATTGAGGGAATTAAGAAGTGGAAGGCCTTAAGGACAAAATGATAGTTATGGAATTTTGAACCTTAATTAAAATTTAGGTCAAACTCGAGGGTAAATGAATAATATTGATCATAATTAACTCACTTAAATGATTGAAACATAAAGTGTTAAAGGTTAGAAATCAAGTCATGTTATTTTATATAAAATGGTAAAAATCTAATTTTCTAAATTGTTGTGGTATTGGAAGTGAATTAAGTTGGATGATCTTAATGTGAAGGGCTTGGTTTAGGAAGATGATAACCCACTTTAGGCCCCAAACCAATGATTAAGAGATTATTCAATCTTTTGATTAGAATTAAGGTCATTTCATTTAAACATTTTTTTCAAAATTACAAATCTACCCTTAAGGTATTTAAGAGCTTAATGGTGAGCTAGGCTTGATCTAGAATCACTTGATGGGGTTTAGAAAAGAAAAGAAAATAAAATAAGTCATAACATCTTTAAAACACTAAAAGCTCAATTTCAATTGAAGATGTGAGGATTACTTAATAACTTAGTTTGCCCTTAAGGGCGTCCATCCACATAATTCCTAAATGAAACATCAAATGAACGCCTAGTTACCAAACTCATGGGATAATTAAAACATTAAAGATCACTGAGCATAAGTTAAAACTTCACAACTAAATCTTAATTTAACCAAGGATGATTAATTCAATAAGATGAAAATTCAAAATGAACTCGAAATGGTTCAGAAGATTTAAAAGATGTTTAGGTTCATGCCCCCAAACACTTTTGAAATCTTTTGGATATTTTGAAGGACATTTAGACCAAGTATACTTTATTGAAAAAAATCATCCTCAAAATTTTAGTGACCCACAAGGTATGACTCGGGACCCGTTAATTCACACTTCCAATAAAATACCCTACACTGTTTATCCTACATTTGTAGCCCAATGCTCAAGGATTTGAGTCTTTGATATGATATTCAACTTCCTGCGAGCAACTGGAGATATTTGTTAATGTCACATGTGGATCACCGAGCTTGTGTAAGTCGAAGGTCTAGGTGGCGAGGGTGATAACGACATTGCTTTTGAGTGCTAAGTGAGGGAAACGAAGTGGGATTTGGAATAATATCTCCTACCTCAAGGATCCTCAATAAGGAGAGATGACGAGACTGATGATACTATTCACCAGCATTGGTAAGAGTAGTCTCTGACACTCTTAGCTTGTCGGTAGTCCTAGCCTAATTAGAGTAATTAGCCTGTGGACTATGTTATTTTAGAAGAACAACACCTATAATATAAGAAAACAAAAATCCCTTTTTATGATGGGACTACTTTTGCTTGTCAAATTAAATTATACGTGAATGAAAAAAAATTTAAAAGAATTTTGATGAAAACATATAAAAGTTCACAGATTAATCATTTGGACCGAGGTTAAGAATTGCCCCTTCTAGAATTGTCAGGTTGGTAGCTATTATCTAAAGTTGGAATTATGAAGCACACAACCCAGCTCGGATCCCCTACCTTTACTAAATTCTTACATTCAATCTCGGTCTTTCATATGTGACGTCGGGTTTTACTCCTGTTTTCTACCATTAGTTTGAATTTCCTTATATCAGATTTTTTTTGTAATGTAATTAAATTTCTTGCAATTATACTATGTTTATGATAATAACCATGCAACAGCAGTAGAAATGCTAGGTACACATTTACAGTTTATTTATTGCAATTTTATGATTTTATCTTATTGTCACTTTACTTTACTATGCATGTTTTACTTGCAAAACAAAAATATACTTTCACAAAAAAAATTAATCCTTTTGAGCATACTTAATCTACAATTTTTGAATTTACAAGAATTTCTCAGATGAGGTAACACACAGTTGCTAACGATAATTCTCCAATCGAAATGAGCCTAACATCGTCTAGACTCAATAAATTCAAAAGAAAATAGTGATATCAGAACAACGGAACCGTGTGATCTTGACTGATGTTGCTTAACTTAAACTAAAATCCCTCCAAGACACTCTAATAATAAAACCTAACAATAACATAATATGATACATAAACCATAAACATTGGAGCTACCACTACAGCAAGGAGCTTGGAGCAGACTTTGTGGGTGGCACGACAAGGTCACAACACATAGAAAAACATCTTCAAGAGAACAAAAGGGGTCTACTTCAGTTAAACCCTTACTAGTTTAAACAACAAGTCATAGGATTTCAGAGTTGTCTACCTAGCGCAATATAAATTATCACCTTATCTTTAAGCTTTTATACAATCATATTGTACAATATAAGTCCTAACTCTTTTAGGGTTATGATCTCATCATTCAGTATGACATAAATCCTCTTATCTTTTAGTTTATTTGCATGATCGGATATCATGCAAAAGTAACTCATAGAATAATAAAATCTGCAGAATTGAAATATTAAAATAACATCTTCTTCAAAATCGAAACCAAACATTAGGATAGTTTGGGAAGTCGTCGAGGTTCTCCTCAAGATTTGTGACATCCCCTACTTTTTCTTTCCTTTGGATCCCTAAAAATAATTGTTCCTATTTGACCCACTCCCATTTAATTTTTTATGTCCAACCTTGAAAGCTAAAACTTTGAAATCTTGAAGACAAATACCTCTTATCATTATTGAGAGTTGTATTAAGTGACTTCGGTCGCTTATGATGTAATTAAATATAGAGGCTTGCCTCTATAAGGAACTAAAGAACCCAGTAATATAAACTTTATCCAATCCTTATATTAGATAGGAGAACTTGTCCGTCAACATATAAAAGGTTCGCAGACCAAATGGATGTCATAATTTTTTTAGTTCATATAATTGAGCCCCGTTAGCAAGAAATGTGTCTATTCCTCAGGATAGGTGCATTGTTTGTGGTGTGGTGCTCAATTATTTAAATGAGTGAGATATGTTTGGTCTCATTTTCAAAATTAAAATATTATTTTCAACAAAATCAAAATTGCATGTATAATGAATTAAATACTATTTTCAAAAAATGTAAATCAAACTAAAGCAACCAACAAGCCCGAATTCCTCACTTTAATGAACTTACACCTAAGTCCTGAGAACACCTCAGAATGATCACGTGTGTCATTAAAATGTGAGCTATTTCAGAGACAATTTAGATTATTTGCTTTTCCATTCAACTAAACCAATGGAAGCTTAACAAGTAATTGATCATAAAACTTTAAGAATCTGTATTCAGGAGAATTTCAAAGTTAAAAAGAAAACTGTCATTCAAAAAAGGAAGCTCTACCAAATATAATGATTCTTAGGAAAACAAAATGTGTGAAAGGCTACAGAACTAGAAAACTGACCAACACTTCTGAGAAGAAGCTTGAGGAGAGTAGAAAAATCAAAAGTTATAATATAAAGAACTTTCTAATTTTAAAATTTTCTTGATGAAATCCTTAGAAAATTGTTAAGTTACATTGGAATGGTTGATAAATTAGTAATTGATTTAAAAACATCTTCAAAACAAAAAATGATTTCTTGACATCTGGATGAGGCCTACTTATGCTAAGGATGAAATGAACTAAAAGAAAAGGCTTAGAGAAGATAGTACTAAGGAAAATTTTACCTGGGCATGAATTTTAGAAATCTAATGCTTTGTATGGTGTATCTGGTCATGAATTTAGGATTCCTCAACAGGAGCTCCTCGTACCAGACTGATTTGGTATGCCACACCAAATCATTTTCGATAACGACTTAGCTGAGGATTCTAAAAGGATCCTGATAAGACTCACAAAAAATCTTGAATGCTAATATATATATATATA
>NW_018165555.1:709116-718716 GCF_001263595.1 Phalaenopsis equestris
TATATATATATGTATATATATATATATATGGCATTGAAAGCTCTAAGAAGCCTAGTGGGCATATCTCACAAGATACACCCACCAACTTATTTTGTGCTCTATGTGTTGAACTACGAGTTCGAGGAATTCCTTCCTTCAAAAGTCAAATTGCCTTTGTTGTGAGTTGTCACCCACATATTATACTCCATGTGTTGACCTTCGGGACTAGGCAGTCCTTCCATCAAAAGTTGATTTGCCTTCTTCGCGGGTTACCACCCATCTCTCTTAGGCTTCATGTGTAAACCTTTGGGTCCATTACAGTCTTTCCCTTGAAAGCTAACTTGCCCTATTTATGGGTTACCACCCATTTACTTTACGTTATCCACTTCATTCTCCATGTCCAGGCAGTCCTTTCCTTGGAAGTCAACTCACCCTCTTTGTGGGTTACGACCCACTCATCTTGTGCTTTACGCGTCGTTCTCAGGTTCGAGCAATCCTTCCCTCAGAATTTTACTTGTCTTCTTTGTGGGTTACCACTTACTTGCCTTACTTTTTACAATTCAAACTAGGGGTCCAAGTAGTCATTCCCTCAGAAGTTGACTTACCTTCTTTGTAGGATACGACCACCTTACCTTACACTCTATTTACTGGCCTCCACGTCCGGGAAGTCCTTTCCTCAGAGTCAACACATCTTCTTTGTGGGTCACCACCCATTTTCCTTGCGCTCTACACATCGACTTTTAAATCCAGACAATCCTTCCCTTGAAAGTCGCCACACCTTCTTTGTGGGTTACCACTCACTTTCCTTATGCTTCGTGCATCGACCTCCTAGTCCATACAGTCTTCCCCTCAGAAATCGACTAGCCTTCTTTGTGGGTTACCACCCACTTGCCTTACGCTTCGCGTGTTGACCTCCAGGTTTAGGCAGTCCTTCCCTTGGAAGTCGACTTTCCTTCTTTTTGGGTTACCACCCACTTGCCTTACGCTCTACGTGTATGTAGCCTTAGAGGAAATGACAGAGGTGGTCTTTCTAGGTCCATCATAGGAGATGAGTCAGATCTTCCTAAGTTATGGTAGGTTTCTTATTAAATCCTTCAGGCTCATGATTGGCTTATTCTTTTATAGGCTCCCTCCTATTCACTTTTCTTAATTCTCTCCCACTTCTCAACTTAATAGTCTTAACATGCCAATCAACTTTCTCCTTAAACTTTACTTTAATTATGCTAGGAAGGGTTTCCTAAGGCCTATTACTTAGAGAATTTACTATTTGGCCTAACTAATTTTCTAAATTTCTAATAGCTACAACATGGCTCTGCAGTTGATCCCCATCTACAACACTACTTTTAATGATAGCTTCTTATTCTTAAAGTAAGGGTTTGAATTGAATTCTGAAGGGTAAGTCTAATTAGGATTGCCACTACCTAGATTACTCAAATTCCCTATTTGATTAGCTTGATTTTTACCCCACTACTAGGTTCCTACACTTGGGTTACTATAGTTCCAGTTAAAAATAGGGTGATTCTTCTAACCAGGATTGTAGGTATTGGAGTATGTGTTATTGAACATAATGTTTATGACATTCACAATTGATATGGGAAATGCATTAAGATCTACCAGTAGTCCATAAGTATTCTCCTCTATGATTGGAGATCTTGATGGTGTATTCAACCCTAGGTGATCTAGCTTCCTATAGATAGTCGTCACTTGAGATGTCCAGATTGATAAAAGGTTTGTGTCATGAATATTGACTACCTTCCTAGGGTTCAGTTTATCAGATTGCCATAAGAAGTTACTAGTCGACATCCCTTTGATTAATGAATAAGCCTCGTCACAGTGTTTGGACATGAGGGAACCTCTTATTGAGACATCTATGATAAACCAAAGGAATCCTACCAAACTATTGTAGAATGTTTGAAAGATTTGAATGGTGGGAGAAACTTCTTAAGAAGTTCCTTAAACCTTTCTCATGCTTCATAAATCAATTTTTCATCTAATTGGCTAGAGGTAATGTCATTCCTAAGTTTTGTCATTTTGGCTGGTGGAAAATATTTCATTAAGAACCTCTAGACCAATTCATACCAAGAAGTGATAGACCCAGAAGCTAAGAAATTTAGCCACATTTTAGCTTTATCCCTTGGTGGGAAAGGAAAAAGTCTAATTCTAATACCATCATTCGAGACACTGTTATAATGAAATATGATGCAAAGTTATAGATAGATAGAGATTGAGATCTTCCATGGGTGTCCCCCTAAACTGATTATTTTGTATGATCTGAATGATGTAAAGTTTGAGTTTAAATGAGTTGGCTTCAACGACAGGTGTATTGATACTTAAATGAATTTCATCTACCATATGGTTTGGGAATTCCCTAAGTGGTATAGAATTTTTTTAGGTTTATGAGCATTGGATTCATCCTGAGATATATGTGATATGTCTCCTAGTTTTTTTTTAAGCCTTTTTAATGTATTTTCAAAGTCCGAAGGTCTAGCCCTACGCATACACCAACCACTTTGAACTAGTTAAGCGATCTTAAGCCAAAAAAATGCAATCCATTTCAAGCAAAATTCAAACTTCAACAAATACAAACACTAGCACAAGTACAAAGATGGAAAGCAAACAAATAACATATGTTTTACAATACAAAAAAAGTAATATACATGTGCTCAGATTTAGTAGTAAAACATGCAACAATTAATCAGATATTTTTGGATTCTTATGTAAAGTGCAAAAAAGAAAAGCTAAAAAGCTAATGACAGTGTAACACTATGATTTTCACCCTAAAATTTTGACAACAGTTTTTCTAACTTGAAATTTAACATCGTTCTCCAATAGCAATGCCAAAAACTTAATACGAACCAATTGCGACGAAGCACTGGCGACTCACATAAGTATACGTGTCATATCAATAGTATATAATATTGAATTCCATGTATTGATCCCACATAGAACGAGCTAAATTCCAATACAAAAAAGTTCTACTTTACTATTATAGGTTCTAGCCTGAATGGCCCATGTTTTTGAAGTTAAGAAAACTTCCCAACCTAAACTAATTTAAAAAAGAAGTCTACTTTAGCATTGCAAGTTATGAGAGATTTCCTCATTCAATTGGTCTAGTGATGAATAGAATCAAGAAAGTGATTGAAGCTTAGTGTCAACAAGGAGCAAATTCTTTCTTATCTCACTAAATTTTTGCACAATGCTCAAAGTCAGTATCCCTATTCCAATGAGTTTATGTGGTTAAGCCTTTTGTTCCCCTAAGTATCCTTTCATATCTCAAAGTTTACAAGAATTTTAATTATCCTACTTGCCAACAAATGTAAATGATGTTTAAAACGTTAACACAACACAATGAAGAAAATTTCAGTGCAAATCAAAATGAAAATCTTTAGCCTATTCTACCACATTTCTAAGGCAGGAAAGAAATAAGAGAATCCCAAATCATGATAAAACCCATCAAAGCAGAGAAACTATACACAAAATCTTACAAGAAAATCCAAGTAGAAACACAAACTTAAATGTACTTATATCCTTCCCTATTAGAGCACGATGATAAAATCACAAGCAAAAATTTAAACCCATTAATTCTCTCAAATACTCTCTTTACTTCTCTCAAAACCACCTTACAGATTTTTATTGGCCTTCTCAACTTCTTCATGCTTCAAAATGGCAGAGAAGACCCTCGATCTTTAAAATTAAGCATTTAAATACTTCTCTCAACAAAGAACTGCGTCCCAATTGCAAAAACTGTCAAATCACGTGAACTGGCGCCTAGGTGATGGTGACAAAGTCTGGGTTTAGCGCTTCAGATGGCCAGGTTCCTAGGTGTGGGGCCCAAGTGCTCTGAGTGTAACCTCTAGTTGTTGTAATCAAAGAGCCTACTTTCTAGATGCTCTATATTCTGAACAAATTATGGTAAAAAACTGGCGTTTAGACACCCAAAGACAGCGCCTAGATGCCCAGTCTCTAGTGCATCGGTGCCACTATCATAGTGCCTACTTTCCAACCGCTCAGTTTTGTGCACAAACATTGCCTACTTTAGGCTCCTATGCGACCAGTCTTAGTGCCTAGGTGATAGTATGTTGACACCTAAGTTCTGAGTACTCTGTCTGGAAGGTAAAATTTGCTGAAAAAAGTTCTTCCTTTGGTGCCTAGTGTCTAGGTACTACTCCAGCACTTTGCACAATTTTGAGATATTTCAAGCTTCGATCAACCTCCTTACCTGAGTCTCGCAAAATAACACTAAAACCTTTCAAAAAATAAAAAATAAACATAGAAAGAGATAAAAATAAGATGACAAATGAGCACATTTCATATACATGTCTAGTAAGGTCTTTTTGCCTTTGTTGCTCTTTTCCTAATTTGTCATTTTTCATAGTGACACTTTTGATTCCAAGTTGGATGCAACAAACTTTGAAGAAAAAGCTTTCCCCATTTGGTAGCTAGGTCTTTGTCTGGTTACGTGTAGCCTTGACCAGGGCAGTTTTTTTTAGAAAAGTGTCAGGTAGTGAGTTCGACGAGCTTATGGATGGTGTTAGGATCTAATAGGAAACCAAAAGCAAGTGCATAGCAATAGAGCAGTTGACCGCCCAAAGAGCAAGGACACGTCTCCCACAATAAGTAGGTGTAGTTACTAATGAAAATTAGATTTTTTTTAAAACCCTGAATGAATGTTTTGTCTGATTTGATAGCAAATCTGGATATTTTCAAAAGCATGTACATGTATTAGTCTATTTCGGACATTATAGAAATCACTATAACTAGTTCCTCAGTTCCAACTCCAAAAAGAGAAAAGGCAAGAGTTTTATTATTAAATGAGAAAAGGAGATGAAATCAAACCTTATATATTTTTATAGAGTAGAAGGAAAGAAGAAAGTCAGTCAGAGAGTATTTTATATATATCTACATTTACTTAGTGGATACAATCTATTCATGATAAGGTGAGTTTAATGTACTTTTATCCCCCATGAATGATCCAACATTCAATGCAAGTAAAAGCAGATAGTCAGCTGGTTGGTTGGTTAAGTGTTATTAATAAGAATCAAAATTTATTATTCCTAGCAACAGGGCCTAGATACTTTTTTGGCTCACCATGTCATTGCTCTAGGTCATATCATTTGTCTAATTCATCTTTTATCTGAAAATTGGGTGGTTGTTGGGAATATCTCTTGGAGAACATCTTTTGTTTAAATCTCCCTTAAGCACCTCAAGAAGAGTAAAGTAGCTGACTTTAAAAAAAAAAATTCCCTTTGATCAAGTGATATTGCATGACCTTGCAATTGAAACTTCTTGGGTTAGTAACTTTCTATAATATCTTTGTGGTCATAAAATAGTGGTAGTGATACATCCAACTTTTCAATCCTTTTATTTTTGACTCCATTGCCTGGTATTATTCAATGGGGTATCCTTTCCCCCAAGTGGATGCACATACTAAAGTATTTGGCTATAATGTCATGGTCAATCTTTAGAGCATCTCTTCTCCTAGGCAGATGCACTTAGAGAGGAGGTCGGCAACGTGATTTTACTCTCTAGCAATGTGCTTGATTTTGAAGCTTGCAAACTTTCATATTGCAATATTCACCTTATGAAAGTATCTGGCCATCATGCCATGTCTGGCTTCAAAGTCATCATTTACTTGGTTCAGCACCAGCTATGAATCAGATTTTATCACAAGGTGCCAAGTGCCCATCTCATAAGCAAAGCACAGCCCGGTGATTAAGGCCTCATACTCAACATGATTGTTTGTGACTTTGATTTTTAATTGAATTGAGTTGTACAATTATTTTCCGGTTGGACTGTCAAATTGAGACCAGGCCCCACTCTCGTTTGGCTCGAAACCATGTCAATGTGAAGCACTCAAGTCTATATGTCAGTAGTTATTTCTTTCCCTTACTCACTTTGCTCGAAAATGTTTGTCATAAAATATGTTATCTCTTGTACTTTGATTGCTATATGGGCCACATAAGAGATGTCAAATTTTTTTTAGTTCTATCTCCCACTTGAGGAGTCGACCAGAGTGTTCCGGCCAAGTAAGAATGGACTTGAAAGGGTTATCAATGATCCTCAAATTGGATGAGTTTGAAAATATGGTCAGAGCTAATGAGCAGAAACATTAAGAGAAAATGTTAACTTCTTCATAATTGGGTACTTGGCCTCTACATCTCGGAGGACCTTATTGGTGTGGTAGACTGAGAACTGCTTCCCCAACTCTTCTAAGACCAAAATGGAGCTGACTCCCTCTGGCTCAACCCCAATGTACAGAGAGTGTTTCTCATTCAACTTCAAACTCTGAAGATGTGGTGGCAATAATAAAGAATCTTTCAGCTTCTAGAATGCATGCTCACATTCAACTGATCATTCAAAGATTTTTACTTATAGTTTTGAAGAAGGTCGCACAATTGTCACATGATTTGGAAATGAACCAACTCAGACCTGTGATTCAACCGATTAGCTTCTATACTTCTTTAGTATTCCGAGAGGAAGACATTTCCAACAATGCATGTACTTTTCTCAAATTGGCCTTGATTCCTTCAAGGGTTAAGAGATAGTAGAGAAATTTTCTAGGTGAGGCCCTAAAGATACATCTGAGTGGATTCAATCTCATATTATATTTTAGAAGGGTTTTGAACTTTTCTTTTAGATCATTTAGGTGTTATTCGACAAATTTATTTTTAATTAGCATATCATCCACATATTTTTACCCTTTATTTAGTAAATATTATATTCATGAGCTATTGCTAAGTAACTTCATTATTGTTAAGCTTAAAAAGAATTAGATCATAACAAAAGACACCATTACTGGTTATAAAGGCTATCTTCTTTGCATCGACCGGTGCATCACAATCTGATGGTACCTGAAGAAGGCATCTAGAAAACTCATCACAAAGTGGCTGACCGTTGAGCCTGCCAGCATGTGGATCCTTAATGACAGGTAGTTACCCTCGAGCATGAAGAGTTCAAATTGATGATGTCAACTCATGTCCTCTATTTGTTGTTAGCCTTTTGCACCATATCCACGTTCGACACCTAGGTCAGGTATTGCACCTCTCGGATGTAGCCGACCTTTTATAATAATGCACCTCCTCTCATATTGGTTCTATAAAGGTGATTGATGAAGTTCTCATATTTTGCTTCATTGGCCAGGAAGTGGGATTGATGTTCAATCCATGTCAAGAAACGTCAATTGGTATCCTTTACATCTCTAAGGCTGACCAGGTGAAAACGTCTCGGTGCTTTTGGAGGGTTTAAAGCACGTCTTTTGATCTTGCATCAAAAGCTTCACTTATCAATAAATTTACAATGTTCACCTTCAACCACAAGTATTTAATGGGTGATTATGCTGGCCTCGAGACCCCCTCATGCATGTTTTGAATGTCGAGCGGTTCCTACTCTACTCTTTTGACTTCCCAGAGGTAAAAAGTCTAGGACTGCTCTGAATTGCCCCAAACGGTGATGACCGCTCCATTGCTTAAAAATTTTACATAACGTGGTACATTGAGACCATGAACTTTAAGTCATTGAGTAGTGGCCAAATGAAGATGACATTGTAGGTTAGCAGTGAATCAACAACCAAAAAATATTCCATATAAGTGAACAGCTTCTCACCTGCAAAAGCGATTATTCCTAAGGCTTCCTTTCTCTCGCCTGAGAAGCCGTAAAGTGGTTTGAACGACTTAGCCAGTCGGTTGCCCTTAGGTCCTATCTTGGTTAACAGTGACTTGAACATAGAACTCCCAGTGTCAACTAAGATGCTACCAATCTGGTAGTTGATTATCAAGGAAGTGACAATGATAGCGTCATTATAAAGATTCCCCTTGGTGCCAAATCTGCATCGATGAATGTAATGTGTAGGTGGATGATGGGCTTCAGAGCAAATACAACTACGCAAAATTCTCCCAACTCGAGCCTCTTTAGATTAGCTCACCAGGATGAATCTTCATTTCCTACAACGTTTGTCGTTACCACTCCAACGATCTGAATGGCATTCACTCAGACCGATTTTACTGAAATTCCCTCTATCGAAGCCTTCCATTATCTCTGAGTCGTTCCTTTAGGTGCTAAAAACTCATTGAGTTTTCTAACTCTAATCAGCTCTTTAACTAGGCTACAAAGGTATCAGCATCCCTCAGTATCGTAGTCATGGTCTCTATGGTATGCACAACATTTCTTTCGAACCATAAGAAAATCTTCAATCCTCAATAGTGGAATCTTCTTGAAATAATTCTTGTTTTGGATGGTCTCCACTACCTCAATCTTTGAGACCTGCAGCGGAGTTGTCTTCCGTGCTTCAAGATGAACGGATGGGCGCACGCTATAATGAGTCGGTCGCTCGCTATAATAAGTCGGTCGTTAATCAGGGTATTGGACTTGAATCCCTCGGTTGTGGATTCTAATAACTCCCCTGTTGTCCCAAGCTGACCGGTTGTCTTCATATCGTGGGCAAGTTGAAGGATGCAAATCTTCCCTCAATCTCCACCTATGAACCTTAGAGGCCCTCTTCTGCAGGCAACGGGTGGACGGTTTTATTTCTAATGGAAGTAGGGGTGAAATTTTACTCCTCAGCCAAGATATGGTTGTTAGCTAGCTCTATTAGCTCGACTAAAGTCTTCAATCGCAGAAGGCCTGAAGCGTAGCCCAAAGATCCTTCTTTCGGCCCTTGAGTTAGGAAGGTGTATGCTACTGGGGGTTCTAGATCCCACACCTCCAGCGTCTCCCTCTGTTATCGGGTGATGAATGAAAGTGAGCTCCCAATCTGCCCATTTCTGATCTAAAACAGAGCTTACGAACTCTTCTTAAGCTTTTAGGCACTCACAAAATACGTCATGAATATCTGATTGAAGTCTCTAAATGATTTAATTACTCCCGCTCGCAATCTACTAAAGCATGCAAAGGTCAACTCCCTCAGCATAGTGAAGAATATGCAAAACTTCAATATTTTTGTGATTCTCAGCAAACAAATGGTCAACTCGAAGGAGGCAATGTGGTCGGTCGGATAAGTCAGACCCTTGTAGGATTTTAGATAGGAACATTGAATTTCTCAGGGAGCTCAGCCTAAAAATTTGCTGACTATAACTGATGAGGTTCCTCAATCACCCAAAGCATTATCTATCAAATTGTATTGACCTAGCACCGTCACGATACTGGACATCTTTGACTGTTTCTTCTAGCAGAGGTACCCTTCAGTCGTTGGTCTTCAACACTTCCTATCAGGGGTTTTGCTCCCTTCCACTTTTTTGGTGTTCATCATCTCGTCCTTCAACTCATGTATTTGTTGTTATACAAACTCCCTAGTGAACTCCGTGTTGGTGGTGTCTTTATTATGGTTTCTTCTCCTTGTGTTATTCCTCTTCTTAATGTTGGCATGATCCACGCTCACCACACCTTTTAAGATATTGAATTTGAAATTATTTGTTAATCACACACCCAAGAAATAGAGCGTAGAATATAAGAGAGTGAGAGAGAGAAAAAGAGAGAGAGAGAGAGAGAGAGAGAGAGAGAGAGAGAGAGAGAGAGAGAGAGAGAGAGAGAGAGAGAGAGAGAGAGAGAGAGAGAGAGAGAGAGAGAGAGAGAGAGAGAGAGAGAGAGAGAGAGAGAGAGAGAGAGAGAGAGAGAGAGAGAGAGATA
>NW_018165555.1:718797-724396 GCF_001263595.1 Phalaenopsis equestris
ACTAATTAGTCTTAGGTGATATATATATATATATATATGCATGGTAATGAACAGTATTTTGAGAGGGGTGTGTATCCCTTTATTCATAAATGAACTTCTATTTATAGAAAAATAGAGGATATAATATGTCAAGTTACATTTGTCTCCATTTTAGTGGGCACTATAAAGAGTACTATAGATATTTTATATATATGAGCCCAGAGTCTGACTGTTCTAAGGCTCGGTTGGCTGAACAGGTGAGCCCTTAGTAGGCATTATCAATCAACTAAACTTGGTGAATATTGACGGTTGGCTAAGATAGTGCGGCCCACTGGTCGGCTAGGTTCTGTAGAGTCTCTCAGTTGACTAGACTTGATGTTGTCGATTGGTTGATATTTTACTGGTAAAAGATCGACAAAATAGACTCGGTAGGTTAATTCATGCTCATGATAAAGAGCTCCTGTCGACGGAGCTGAGCTAGGCTATCGGACATATGCTAAATCACTGTAATTTAATAGGTAATCGCCCTTAGACAAAGAGATCCAGAGAGATGGTTGAGACTCGTCTTACAGATTCTTGATATTAAGGGAAATTGTTGGGTGCCATTGATATAACTGTAAGACCCAAAGACTTTTGAATATAATTGTAAGACCCGAAGAATATCTTATAAAAGAAAACTTGTTGCTTGCTAAATTATATTTAGGTACACTTACATACATAGGCAATTACATATCTAACAGCTAAACACTACTTACACGAATACTACTCAAATCTTTTACGATACACACCAGCTTTACCAGTATGCAAACTTCAGCAAAATTACTATTAAACCAAATCATGCCATCTTTCTGCAAGTCTGCAAACGTTTACAACAGACATGAAACTCCAGTTACAAATACTTGAAAAGGGGGTTTAGTTCTCAGATATGCTACCAGATGAGAAGTTCCGTGCTAAAAAAAACAATAAAAATCTTATGAATAAACAGGTCAAAAGTGTTTAGAAACTCAGAAAACCATTAAAGCATATGGTCTAATTAAAGAGGCCAGTGTAAATCATGAAGGTGGTCATAAAGTTCGCTAGGGCTGACATCATCAGGGCAATGCCTGCTGCCCTGAGGAGCCAGCTCAAGCTCACCTGAGAAGTGGCAATTCCCAGCATCCTGGATTTGCCTGAATCCCATTTCATGAGAGCTGCCACTACCTGCTGCATGATCTTTGAACGCCCAGGAACTATTCACATAGCTGCTTCCTTGAGCCATCTCAAGTTCGGAGCTTGGTGTGGCAGCAGAAGCCGGGACCACATCCCATGGCTGAGTTGACAGAAGAGAGAGAGCACAGGTGCTATCTGATACACCTGCAAGTATAGCTGTCAAATAAAAGTCTGTTTGATCATGTCGACTCAACTAGATGATTATATAAGCATTGCGACATGTATAAGCTAGAACTATTAACACTTTTAAGTAATCTTTATATTCACGAGCAACTCGTGTTTGATTCATGATGTGTATTTCAAGTGTGCATATTATTTATATGTTACTTTTATCTTTATTAGCTTCATTTTTACGTTTCACGTAGCTATTTAGTGTTTTATACAATTATATGGGTGAAAAGTGATGGGGAAAATATGGGGAGAAAGGAGCCAAAGAATGAAGCGCTAAAGTTCTGAGTCTGGCACTCCTGCACCTCTCCAAGCGCCATGATGCTCTCCCAGATGTGGGAGTACAAAGAGCATGTACGGAGAGAGCCAGTGTTGCGCACCAGGGTGTCTCTTTCCCAAGCATGAACAAACAGAAAAGTTTGGTGACAGTGTGCTGGAGCCTGGAAACCTAAAGCCACTGCTGGGCGGCAGGGCGCATGTTCAAGAATAAAGAGTCAAAACTGTTGGAACTTCGGGCACCAGCGCTTGGCGCCTAGCTCATGTGTGTTCGGGACTCAAAGTATATAAAAATCCCTCATTTCAGAGAAGGCTTGGAGATTAGAAGAACGCTTGAAGATGAAGAGAAAAGATAGTGTGAAGTGAGTGCTGAAGTGAAGAAAGTGGAGAAAAACTGCAAGCGTGAGCAAGTGTGTGCAAATGTTAAGTTGTAAATGGGAGGAACTCTCACGGTAATAAAGTGTGAAGTATTTTGGTTTGGTTTTTCCTACTTATGTATATACTTTCTTTTCTGTTTTCAATAAAAATTATTTTGTTTTCATTTATTAAATCTCGTCACTAAATAGTTTTCTCCCTTGAATTGTAATTTAGAAAATTTAGACAAAATCAATATTTTGTAAATCTTAAAATTTAGTTTCTACGTTGATATGTTAACTTTTTGTGCTTAATTTACTTCTGAATTCGCAACTTAGAAAGTTAAAATGGATTGTGATTTTCTTTTAGCTTATTGCACGTTATTGCTTAAGAGGGATTGTTGTTTAAGTATATTGTACCTTGTATTTGTATGTTATGTTACCTTAGGAACATTCACTAATTAGTCTTAGGTGCGTACGCATAGGACTGGATATGCTGAATTAGTGTTGTACGGCACTGAAAAAGAAAAAATTGTTGAAAAAAATCCGAAAACTAAAAAAGAAGCTAGGCGCAATGGCAAACTCTCAGAATGAGAATGTTCTCCTCATATTGGTAGATGGAGTGCACCGCAGCATTAGTAGATCTGTCATTAGTGTTAATACCTTCGAACTCAAACCTTCAATTATTTAAATTGTCCAAAATTCTCAATTTGGGGAGTCACTTATAGAAGATCCTAACATCCACATTGTCAGTTTCTTAAAACATTGTGCAATATTTAAGTATGATGATGTCTGTGAAGACGTTGTTGGGCTTAGGTTGTTCTTGTTTTGAGATAAAGCAAAGATTTAACTAAACTTCTTACTACCTAATTCAACCACAATATGAAAAGATATTGCTCAAAAATTCTAACCTAAGTATTTTCCTTCATTCAAAATTACTAACTTATGAATGATGTTATACCATTTACCCAATTAGATGGTGAGTCCATATATAAAGCTTAAAAAAGATTTAAGGAAATACTTAGAAACTGTCCACACCACGCCCCACCTAAATGGTTAATTATATATACCTACAATAGATTGGTCGGATCTCTGAGATCTATAATAGCACTACATCATGGGGTTTTTAATGTCTATAACCTTTGAAGAGACCTATATTTTAACAGAAGAGATGACTACCAATAATTTTCGGTGGACTTCTAAGGGAGTGAACCTTAGAAAGGTGGTCAGTATCCATGATGTCGATGTGTTAGCAATTCTGACTTCATAAGTAGCCGTTATATCGAGTAAGCTAGACAATCTAAGCTTAAATCCAGCATTAAGATCATTAGCAATAGAAGAGAATACCTATACACAATTAGTAGTGCTTCTATGAATGTTATTAATAATCGACCCAACAACCTTTATTCCAAAACCTATAACTTAGACCGAAGAAATCACCTAAACTTTAACTGGAATAATAATAATCAAGGTGCAGGACGCCAGCAACAAGGTAGTAACCAACATAATTCTATAAAAAATTAGAACAATCAAGACAATTTTAACCAACGACTGACTTACCTAACTAGATTCATTTCTAATCCTCAATTTAAAGAAAAAAATTGACTTTGGAAGAATTGATAGTGAATAGAGAAATCGGATACAAAGTCATGCTAGGAGCAGTGTAAAGAAATTAAACTTAGAAGTGAAAAAGTGTAAGAGGAGGTAGAAAGGGAAGAGCCTAGAATGGAATAGTCTGAGTCAAAGCCGAAAAAACTTGGTGAAAAACCTATCACAAACTTAGAAAAGACATTCTCACCGCCTAGGAAGGAACAAGAGAGGCCACTACCATCTTTTACTAAGAGATTTATTAAACAAAAACTAAACCAAAAATTCTCTAGATTTTTAGAATTGTTCAAGCTGTACACTTTTAACATTTCATTTGCAAAAGCAATTGACCAAATGTCCATTTACATGAAATTTGTAAATAGGAAATATTAATATTTAAATTTTAAAATTATGGCGTTGACAAAGAAATGAAGTGATATAATTAAAAAGAAGCTCTCACAAAAATTAAAATATTTGGATAATTTTACCATTCCATGTACCACAGGAGACCAAATTATGGGAAAGATGCAATGTGACTTAATAATTAGCATAAAGTATTTGAGAGCTCAAAATGATGAATTAATTTTTCAAATTTATTATCCAATTTCATCCACTTATTCCACTGAAGGGTGCTTTAGAATGGAAATAACAAAATTGCAAGAGATCTTGAAGAAGACTTTAAAAAATAAGAAATCAATAATTCAAAGAGATGAAAATTTGAGATCTATAAGTGAATATTTGAGATCTATAAGTGAATGATATAGAAGAATCTCGGGGGCATGGCATCAAAATTATTTAGTGATTAATTAAAGATTATTAAAAGATCAGCTTGATCTTGAAGAAAAATCATATGGATGATTTGTCTGTCAGGCTGAGTATATAAAATCAAACACTACTTGAGAGGCAACTCAAGAGTTATCTTGTGATTTGAATGCATTTTTGCTTTGATTTATAATATATAACGTATATGTATTTTTATCAAGATGGGGACGTTAAACTAAACAATTATTAGAAGGCAATCTGATGTATCTTTCATTGTTTATATTTTTTATTAACTTGCCTTTTCGTAGTCACCCACTATTCACTCATGATATCTTAATTTCTTGCTTCCTATGCTTTCATTTCTCCTGATACACTTTAGTGATGTTGTGGATGTTTATGTTGATGTGACTTCAAGTCTTATTTTCTATGGTATATTGTTATGTGATTTCTTTATCTTATCATTTGTTAAGGCTTTATTGTTTCTAGTGATAGGGATGTGATTTAAATGTAATTATTCTTATTGTTTATGACGACTTTCTCTTTTTATTACATATTCATGTTTTCCACCCTGCTATATTGGTTTCACACTCCTGTTGAGACTTGCATGTATAGTAAAGGGGATCAACAACATGAATCATTTTTCTCCACTGAGTCCTATTGAGTATCATATTTTCATTTAATTCTAATAAATTAAGATCATTTTTATACTACATGCCCGAGTCTTTTTAGGTATACTTCTTGCCTTTCTTAACATAAGTCGAATCTAAAATATCTACTATCCTAACCGAATCATCAAATCATCAACATTTAATTTGACCAAACCATCTCATGTTGAAAATAAATTTGGGGGAGAGATTTTTGTAAAACTATGCTCTAAAGAAAGAGTAGATATTCACAATAGAAAATAGGGGAAAAAATCTATGACCATTGCAGAGTGGGTATATTTTCTTTATTTTTAACAGTTATCCTATGTTTATTACGTGATATACCAAACATATATATATTTTTAGACTCATATTTTATACCTATTTTTTATAATATTGCACTTTAATGGAAGGTATTTTGATGTTTTCTTACAGGTTGTTGATTTTTAGGGTTTAAAGCAAAAAGAAAGCAAAAAAGATGAAATTTGGAGTCAAAATGACATTTTTGAAGAAATGTTCAGCGCCAACGGCGTAGAACAAATTAACACGGAGATTTTTTTACTCAGCGTTGACGGAGCCAGACCAGCGCCGACGGAGCCAGACCAGCGTCGACGGCGCCCA
>NW_018165555.1:724441-775085 GCF_001263595.1 Phalaenopsis equestris
ACGACTTTTTGAAGAGTTTTTGGAGGCACCTCTTGGAGAACCGACCTTGGGCTCTATTTGGGGCCGAATTTCATCAGAAAATGGGCTCCTCTATGTTTTTCACTCATCTACTTTCATTTTCTGCACCACGTCATTCCACTTCACTTCCAAATTGGAGTCAATTAGTGATTTTGTTTTCATAGTTTAGAGTTTTTGTGGTGAAATTTAGTGTGAAACTTTCTGTAAGAGTGTTAGAGAAAAAGAAAAGTGAGAGATATCTTCTTCTTGCATTTCTAAGGAAAAGTTACAAAGAATTTGCTTTGAGAAAGAGTTTTCAGATAAGTATTGCTTGTTTATTAGTGTTGTATGAACTTTCTTTTATACATCAAATTTGTGTTTTGTTATTTCTTTCTCATGAAGTCTTAGTAGTTCCCTCAATCTTTCTATTCTTAGATCTGGAGAAATGAAGAGATAATATGAATGTGCCATAATTAAAATATAAAATAAATTGTGATGGTTTTTCAACTCCGAACTTAATTAACTTTTCAATTTAGTCAATTGAATTGTTAAAATGTGTTGTGAAACATATGATCCGGAAAATGGAGTATGAGTTTTACAACAAAGTAAGGATCACATTTGATTCCATAAAAAAGAACATCATTTATGGAATTAAGTGCAAATAAATAGAGAAATATTTTTTGTTGGGTGTAGAATTGGAGAATCTTTAAGGTGACAGACTAAAATCTTCAATTCCGTCTTAGTGTTTAAAAACTGAAGCGAGAGCAAGCCTTCAGGTGAAGGGAAGCGAGGAGGCGAAAGCTCGGGAGTGGGAGCCAGTATCCTCCTAGCCTAGCCAAGCCACAAATTTAAGAACTAAACACTAAGATTAGCCAAAAAATTTTTATACATTGTATCAGGGTAGAGAATTAAAATTGTTTATATTTGGCACAATACATATTATGAACATTTCTCATCTCATTTTATCATAGTTTCATTGTAGTGGGAAAGATGTTTTTTCACATAAGAATCTCCGTTACATAAACATAGTTAATAGATTGGTATTTACTATTTTAAATTTTATATATTTGATTTGATAATAGTTTAAAATTTTAATTTTGATTACATCTCAACAATTGAAATTAGTGGCAGTGATTTCAATTGACTTTCTGTGAATTTCATAGCAAATTTGTCATTTCTAATTTAAACATTCCCCGTAGAATCGATATTTTGGGCTTAAATAGAAAATTCATTATTACTTGATAGCGATACATATAATTGCGTAGAATTCGAATATTAATTGATTATATTTAATTAAATTTTACACAATCTATCGCAACAAAAAAGTCGGATCACAACCGACGACTTTCAGGCGGATCTGACAATTTGTTTTTAATAAATCTAGTAACCAACGATTATGAAGTAATAATTGATAATCCAAATCGTTGGTTCATAGCAAATTATAAAGCAATGGCCAGATACTCTTGAAAAGTTAGACCGTAGGTTTTAGGATATTTAATAATTGACCAGCATGATATATTAACTAATGGCTCAAGTCGGTTATTAAAAAATTAAAAACCTATGATAAATATTATCTAAAAGCCGTCGAAAATGAACTTTATATCAAACTGACGTCTCAAATTTCTCATTTTTGTTTGCACACGCGCCCTTAGCTCCGGAGCCTACCGAAATTCCATCATCTAAAATTTCACCAGGATTTATAATTTATCACGTTCTTACACTCAAATCATAAGTAATCTCGATTTCACAATTAATTGAATTTTTTTTAAAAAAATTTAATTGTTAAATTTATTATATTTTGATATTTAGTTTTTTTTTTTTTTTTGAGAAATTTGAAATTTTGATGACATATCACATTATTACATGCAAATGACCCAACTCTTATGTAATTCTACATCTAACAACTAAATTTTAATGAGAATTTGCATGCTTAGCGCACAATTTTTATGTATTTATGTTTCTCACACCTAAAAGTTCACATTTAGGTACACGATACTTTGAAAGAGAGAAATGTTCATATTATCAAGTTTGATAGCCCAAATTTTAATTTTAGGAATCATGTATTTTATGAATTAAACTAAAAAATATTAAATAAAAAATTTACATATGTAGCACACAATTCTTATGTATTTACATATCTCAAACCTATACTTTCATACAAGTGCTTTAAATTTATACAAGGGATTTGTAAATACATAAGAATTGTGTTCTATGCATGTAAATTCCTCTTTTTAAAAGCAAATTCACATACATAGCACAACTCTTATGTATTTATGTATCCCACATCTAACTTTGGTATTTATATACATGACACTTTGGTGCTTTAAATTTATGCATGAAAATGTGAACTTTACTTTAAAAATTTGATAATAGTGATGTTGTTTTCGTGATTAACATTAAGCTAACTTACTAATTATGAAAATATTGTTTAAAGTATTGATGAAGACAGTGAAATGAGAGAACCTTACTCTTTTGTATTAGAGTTTTCATGCTCTTTATTTTCTATAAGGCCACCGACATATGTCTACAGCTCTTGACAGCTTCTTTTATGAATGTGACCAATATTTAGGTGTTTTATCGTTTGTTAATCGACATTTGAAAAAGCATAGCCACATCATCAAATAAGATATCTTCCCTTTTTATCACTCAAACCTCCTTATCTATATTTTTTTTCCTTTTGTATTGTTCTCTTTTGCTAACAGTACTTCCTCATTCTCCCAGTTCGCACAAAATTCAAATTATAGGTTATCTATAGATATTCATACAACAATGTCATAGATATACAATAGACTATATCCTCATAAAAAAAGGAATCACCGAATGATTCTTGAACGGTGTTGAGACTTTCATGCAAGCAGCATCTCAGCTTCTAACTTACATATCTAAGGGTAAGTTTCATAGTCCATGTTCAAAACAGGAATCGAGCAAATTTAACGCCTGACAAACTCATATATGATTATATCGTCGAGAATTTTAACCTGGTTTTGGACTTCACAAGGCCAAATTGACCTTCAATATTTAATGTTGCTCCTTCTAGAAGCTATGATCCTCAACTTGAGTTTGACATAAGTGGATTTGTTAAAACGGTATATGATAGAACAAGACCTTATTATCCGAGTCAAGTGGAGGAAAAGCCACCAAACTAATGGCTCGGGCGTTTTATGAATTACTGAATGTGACACAAGTCATTGTGAAAAAATTGTACATCATATTCTGAGTTATATGTAACTCTCAGAATGTTGAAAATTAAAACAGAGTTAACATACCCCAAAAGTACTTCAATCAATTTACAAAATTATTAAAAGAAAGAAATTTCAAGAAAAATTTAATTCCACGAGACTTGTACAGCACAAAAAAATTGATCCTCAAATAAGATTTGAAATAAAAGAATATTAATTGTTGTGTAAACGGAAGTATGTTATTTATAAGCCATATGCAACAGAGGCTCAGTGCAGATTTGTGGGTCTCCTAGATTCGAACCTTAAAATAAAAATATCACTTATACAAATAAAAAAAAGAAGAGACGGAAAGAAGTTTCATACAAATAACTCTTTTATCTATCACTTATTTCATGTCTCTAAAGGCTATTTGTTTATTATTTGTATTACTACGCATATGAGATAACATCATAACAAATCAGGGGATATCAATTCAATGAGTTATCCTACATATGGAGAAATATGAAAATATTTTGATCATACACATCCTGAATTTATTATGGATGCACGTAAAGTTAGATTTGACTTGTATTTTGATGGCTTCACATTGAAACATTATATCGTCGCGCCCATATAATCTTTCATTTGAGATGTGTATGACAACACCTTGTTTCTAACTTTTGATTATATTAGGCCCCAATAGCACAAAATGAAAGGATTGATATATATTTAGAGTCCTTGATAAATTAGCTACAATTTCTTTAAGAAACATTTGTCGTCACATAACATTTCTATGAAATAATTTTTTTTAAAATAAAATCAACATTAATGTGGACAATTCATGTTTATAGAATGTTATTTGGATGGAGCATTACACAGAAGATAGTATGTTCATATTGAATGAAATTATCTAAGGCAGCTACACTTCAATATGGCGGAAAAAAAATCATGATTTGATTGTCATCACATGTTTTTACATGTTGAACATCCTTTGAGACGAAACAAAAATGCATTTAGACGAGCAAGCTTGAGAAATTAGCAAGAGTTGTTGAGGATGATTTATTCCAGATTATTAGTGTCATTCCAATGAATAATAATATCTACAAACTTCATTAATTTATCTTTGAGAGTACCTATGTTCTAAAATTCTATCCTAATATTAATTTTATGGAATAACTTCTTTGTCCGCATTCGTCCATGATGTGAGAACATTCCAAATGTACCAATTTCATAAACTCTAAAATCAAAATATTGTATTCAAATAAATAAATTAATATTATTTAGTTGATTAGTATTTTGAATTATAAATATTTGAGAAATAATCTTTTTTTAGTAAATCAAACATAAGTGATTTAGAGGTAATTATAAAGAAAAAGTATTAATATATTAGGAGTTTTTAAGAAACTTCAATTTGAAGAGTAGGTTTGTACATCATGAATTATTTACTTACCTTATTACTAAAGAACATTGCAATCCTAATTTATAATTTATCATGAATTTTTAATAATTTCAATTTGAGACTTTGAATTAATTGAGGGCAAGTGATATTTAAGCTTAAGGGAATTTGATGTGAATCAAATGTGTCATTTATATGTTATTTTTATCTTATGTTATTTTTACGTTCCACGTGGGTATTTAGTGTTTCATGCAATATACAGAACAATGATAAAGAAAATATGAAGAAAAAAGAACTAAAAAAAATGAAGTGTTGTAGTTTTGAGTCGGATGCTCTTGCACCTCTCTAGGCACCATGGTATTATCCATAGCGTGGAAATACAGAGACCATAGAAGTCTGGTGCTAGTGTTGGACGTCAGGGCGCATCATTTCCAAGCGTGAAATGCAAAGAGGCAGGAAGTTTGGTGCCAATGTTGGGCTCCAATGCGCTTGTCCTAAGTTGGAGTCCTGGAAAGCTGGTGCCAGTACTAGGCACCCGGGTGTCGGCTCATAAATAAGGAGTCAAAATTGCTAGAATTTTGGCGCTAGTGCTAGGCACATAAGCGCCCAATGACGCGAAAAGACAATTTTTCAATGTTTCATGTCGGTTCGAGTCTTAAAGCATATAAACATCCCTCATTTCAAATAAGCCTCGCAAACGAAGAGAGAAGACTTGGAGATGAAGAGAGGAGATGGAGGGCAGTGAGTGACAAAGAGATGAGAGTAGAGAAACACTGCAAGCATGAGCGAGAGATATTGTGTTGGTGTGTTTCATTTCTTCTCTCCGGTGTAAGTGTGTGCAAATGTTAAGTTATAAACAGGAGGAACTCTATGGTGCAAAGTGTGGAATACTTTGGTTTGCTTGTTCCTACTTATGTATAAACTTTGTTTTTCATTTCCAATGAAAGTTATTGTGTTTTCATTTATCATATCACGTCGCTAAATTGCTTTCACCTTTGATTAAAAAATTCAGACAAATTCACAATAAACTTTGTTTTTCATTTCCAATGAAAGTTCTTGTGTTTTCATTTATCATATCACGTCACTAAATTGCTTTCTCCTTTGATTAAAAAATTCAGACAAAATTCATATTTTGTGAACCTTAATATCTTCTATGTTGACATGTTTAACTTTTTTTGCTTAATTTATTTTTAAATTGGCAACTTAGAAAGTTAAAATGAACTGTAATCTAGTAATACAAAATTAGGCTAATGAAATGATTTGGTTAACATACACTATTTTTGGAGAATAGAAATATTGTTGCGATAATAGTGCGATCAGATCGAAAAGTAAAGAAACCATTGGGTTTTTGCATGGTTCAGGGAACTAAATTGTAATAAAAACCGTCAAGTCTTCTTATGACATTGGAAGAGGCTAACAAGTATTGTTGTTCCTGATTATCAATAATAGTATATTTGATTGAATGAGTCTAGATTTCTTAGATTCGATTCAAGGGAGAACTATGCAACTGCTAGAAACTCTCTCTTAAATTTAGTTTAGATTTTTTTAGGATAAGTCACTTCAAAAGTTCACCAAAAATTTTGATATTTTAAATTGAACTTAAGACTAGTAAACTAAAACTATCACCTGTTGTGAAAATTAACAAGTTCCATATGGATCGATACATACTTAAATTCATATATTACTGAGCAACATGTATGCTTGTGTTGTTAACGCGTGCTTCACTACATCGTGGCATCAGCTCAGCAAGTTAAAAAAACTAAATATAGAAAAATGTTTGACACTTTTTGCTTTAAGAGCTGAGTTGAACAACAGTTGAGCTTGCTTAAACTTAACACATTTGAACCCGTACCTGCAATGCAATCACCGGGAGCAAGTTCTGGAACGGAGAATAGTGTGGGGAGTTCATCACTAATAACCCCTCCTGAAGATTGAATGCTTTTTCCCTGCAACTGATTAGTGACTACCCGGTCGCTGCTTCTCATGGTTGGCCACAACATGTTTTTTGCAGTATCTGGAGGCCTTGGATGCATGAAGTCCATGAGGAAACCTCTACCACGCCTGCCACTGTCATCTGGCAACACAAAATCAGGTACTCGGATCCAAGTTTAGTAGTTTCCAGAAATTGAAGTTAAAGACAGAAGATTGCAATAAAAAACCAAACCAAAGAAGGATAACAGCTGACCATAGTGTGATGGTAAAAGACCTGGAGGTGGCTTCCTACGACGTTCATTATGTCCTGCAAGACGTCTACGGCAACTTCTTTTCCCTTGGTCAAATTCTTTAAGCAGGTGGAACCTGCAGTGGTGTTTTTTCACTAGCCTTCTTCAAAAGAACAGAACTGGTTTGCTAAGAAGTATTGGAAGTTTTGTAGGCTAAAGTTCGGTTTAATTGCACTACCAAAAAAAACATAAACCTTGTGAAGCATCACTACATATTTAGAATGGCCAAGAATGCTAAAAATGATACAAATGAATTTGATGAGGGTGAGTATAAAATGCCAAATGATATCCACACAATTTTAGAAGAGGTAACAGTTCCCAATGATAGAATTTTTGCAACGCAAGCTATGCCATCCAAAAGATTATGCCTATTATGTTGCTCAGAGGTACTTTTTCTTTTGAAAAGAAGGGGCATTTACATACTTGCCACATAATTCTTGTATATTTACATGTTTGACACCTAAACTTTTATATTGACATGCATAACACTCAAATCTCTAACACCACATCAAAAATATCACTTTAACTTTTTAAAAGTAAAATACATTTTCATGTATGAATTTTATAAAAATAAATATCAAATTGTAAATAAGATTGTAAGTACGTAAAAATTATATTGTATGTATGTCAATTTCCCAATAAAGAAATTTGGTTTCAGGCTCATCCTATTCTTTCTTGCAAAGAAAAAAACTTGGATGCTTTTTCCTTCTGTCTCATCGAAGTTAGAAACTCTAGAGACAAGGAATTTTTGTGTGCATATAAATTAGGTTGAGTAAACTTAACTCCCCAAATAAATTCACAAAAAAAAGGACACCACAATGCTTATGCGGAGAAATCAATATGCAATCCCCTCCCCACCTTTAATTGGTCGACCCAAGCAATGTGAAGCCAAAGGTTTTTTTGCATGGCTTTGTTTTGGAAGTGTATCAATACCAAAAAAGTCAACCAACTCTATAATTATCAAAGTAGACTACCAAAATTACACGTATTGCGATTAAAATTTCGTGAAAAAAAAATAAATAATTCAACAAGAAATGCACGCCCGAGAAGACAAGATTAGATCTCTTCCCTTAGAGCAGAGAACATCCCTTTGTGAAATATTTGTCCCCGATGTTGCTCCCAATGTTCCTTTGAGGATATGGGTGACCGAATCTATTAAAAGACCTAGCTAAGATTCGATCCTATCAGTAATTGCTAGACAATCCAGCTAAAACAAGCCATGCGGTGAGATCCAGACAACACCAAAATTTACTATCCTATCCGACAAGCAAGCAAATAAATCTGTCACAGACTATAAGACTAGATTAATCTATAAGTCAACATTTGACCAATCTACAAAATTCCATTTTGAAGCCGATCACGTAAGTTAAATAAGTGGACTAATTGTGACTTCAAAGTTGCAGGCAAATTGACAACTCTAATGAAATTCACAAATCAAGATGTTGCGCTTCCCCTGCTTTCTAAAATCCAATAAATAAATATTTTTTAGCAATGGCAAACACCAAATACATGCATCTCCTTCCTCATACCCCATCTTTGAACCTTCCTATACTTTTGGAGTAGTAGATAAATGACTCAAGCGAGTGGCATTAGCAAACACAAAGAGAATCTAAAAGAAAAAAAAATAGAAGCTTGAGCAGGAAGTGACAGCAACTGTGTAGTAATAACAGTGACAACATCTGCACCACCCTCATCTTCTGGGAAGAAACAAGTGGGAAGGTGCACCGGTGGTAGCTTGTAAATTGATGAAGACAGATGCTCCAATGTCCAATAATAATAAGTACCTGACCAAAACTGTCAACTTCAACCAATCCTAGTACTAGTGTTGGGGCAAAGTTTGGACTATTTTTGGCATAGGTTGAGCAAGAGAAGGTGGAGAAAGTCTGGATCACTGGAAAAATCAAATCCACTAGCCATATATAAGGGGATGAACAAGGAAGCCATCCATCCACACAAGAAGCAAAATAGTTGAGCAAAACAGAACAAATGAGGACAAAGAAAAGTCTCGATGAGAACGCAAGCAACAACTCCACCAATCTACTTCATCCACGAGCATCATCATTAATCTGTTTTCATCATTGTGAGCAAGCACAGCCCAAGCAAAAAACCATGAGGATTTGACCTATGAGGACGGCAAACACGATATACATCAACTCTAATAATAAGATAGGAAGCAATCATCACAACCACTGAGAAACTGTAACAAATGCTTATAAGAAAACAAGAAACTCTTTAGCTAAAAACCTTAAGTCGACAGGCATGACTAGCCGGCAAGTTTCATGGAGTCCCTCAAGTAAGGCTATAATCATTATTTCCACAATTATAAGTTAGCCACATAGAGGGTTAAAACTTTAGCTTCTAACAACAGTCCATGATCCTCTAGATCTGCTACATGCTAATGGGAGTTATTCCCATATAATTCTCAATCACACAGGAAGAAATGTCAAAAGCTATCATTCTCGTAAATGTATAGGAGTATGCATCTTGGGTGAAGTAGCTTAAAGGCTGTGTAAATTGTGAAAGAAATGACAATATTATATGTTGCAGCCTACCATAAATAAAATCAGGCCTCAACTATAACATAATATGTCCAGCCTTTTAGTCACCTACACTGATCATCTCAGAGTCCAACGCCCTCTCTCGAGCTACCAACAAGGGAGCTCCAGAATCTCATGATGGCGAGATGGGGTCACCTTCAGCATCAAGCCGTATCAAACATGGCTATGGAGGCAAGGCTCCCTACAAAGCTTCAAATCGTTCTATTTGATATTATTAAATATATCGCTAAGCCAGACAACCAGAAGAACATTGATTGCACCCGAAGGCAAGTAGAGCAGTTAAGAGTAGGCTCCTAATTCCACCATAGAGGGGAGTCCTCAAGGCACGCACTCGTTCCGTCGACCTCAGAGATCAAGAGGTTGACAAACTTGATATTCTCAATAGAAAGAGGGGAAAAAAAGTTTGAAAGTTAGTAATTAATTCAAACATTTTGTAAAAAATGAAATATTAGTATTTTGCAAATTTGTGTTTATTTTGTGTTGTGCTTTTTCCGATATAAAAAAATGTACATATACAAAAGTATAGCTATGTAAATGCTCAATCAGGTTATATTTTTTATTCTAGTGGCATGGCAAATGGATATAACAAGAAACTTGGTTGGTACAGCTTCTCCAATGTATTCATTATAAATAGTTAAGTAGCAAGTTACATGATCTGTAATTATTATATGATGGGATGATGGTTCCTCCATGAGACACTTGCCTCGTTCATCGATGATCAAAGTGATGGCGTGTTTAGTGGCGAAGAAATAACTCCATGATTTACTAGAGACAATTGAGCAAGGCCCTTCAAAATGGCATTTTAAAATGGGGTGAGAGGGATGACAAACCTAACCACTATGGCTAGATTCAAGAACAATAGAACGAAATTTTGATTGCAATAAAGTTTGAGTTTTTCATGTTGCTTATGGGAAAAGGCCTTAGGATGGTATATATTTAGGGGTTGGATTGTCAACTAGTTAATGTAATGACAACCATATCAACCCTAAGGGTTAGAAGTCTTGTGTCTATGTCTAGTATGGACTGGATGAGATATAGGCCAATAAGCCTCTTTGATGTTAGAGCAAGGCCTTTGAGGCGCCATCCTGACATGAGCGGATCATTGCTTTGTTGAATTACAACAGTTAATAGAATAATTCTTTGGCTAATAAAGACTGAGTTAGGAACCAGCCTTTAGAAACCTTTCTTGGTTTAGCCATTTAATTCCTAATTTAAAACAATTTTCTCTCCCTTTTAATTCATTAATCTCATTTCACCACTGCTGATCCATAAGGTCTGTGCCTTGTCTAAATATATCTAATGGAGTCCTGGACAACTAGTTTTAGTGATGACAACCATATCAACCCACATGACTGACTAGGAAGCAATTAGGTGTCAACTAGCGTGTATCAAACAATTAGTTGATTTCTAGCTGGTTAAGATTTAAGAGAGCAAAGGAGGATCATGTTACTACAGTAACTAAGGACAATTTTATTTTTTATTAGTCTAAAGGCAATTTAGCCTTTTATTATTATTATTATTATTGTGGGTATTGATAGAGCTAATATTTTTAGGTTTGGGGATGCATGAGATTAATGTCTTGAGTGTTAGGGTTAGGATTTATGAGAGATTTCCTGACTCTTGAATTGTTGGATTTGGGAGTGATTGCCAACCTCTTGAATTGTATGTGTTTATCTTTACGTATTCGTGTTGTATTGCTTTGATTTTGGTGTTCGTGAAATAAAATATATGTTTGCCCTGATTTCTATGAGAAATCTATTCTGAATCGTATCAAATTGGTATTGGAGCAAGATTTCTGGGAAACAAACAATGGGAAAGCAATCAACGGAATTGGATCGTCGTACAGGACACAAGATCGCGATATAGTTGAAATAAGAGCTACTTGGGAAGAGGTCGATCAGATCACAGCCTACGACCTCGCGATATAGGCTCGATTAGAGCCAGTGAGGAAGCAAGATCATGAGCTAGTGGGGATGCCAAGATCGGGCGATATAGCAGTGGTTAGAGCTAGCTAGAAAGGCAACGTCAAAATCGCGTACAGGGCGTGATGACAGTCGGGATGAGAGCTAGGCAGCTAGCTCAGAAGGCCATGATGGGATCTCGTAAGGATGCCAATGATGATTGCGAACATACAGTTGCACTTATAGTCACAATTCCAACTGGCTGGGAGGCCTAACCGTGTGATACAGTTCTAATTCGACCTAGAAGGGAAGCCAAGGATGGGATCGAGGCTACGACGACCCTATACAGTCGTGATTTGGATGATTAGCAAAGCAAAGAATAAATAGAGGCTAACAAAATCACGGTACGGGCGCGAATCGGACTACCTGGAAAGTTATTGATGGAATTGTGGCTTACACGAGTTTCATTTTCTTGATAAAAACATCCTGGGAGTAATGGCAGTCAAAAGAGTAGATGCTTTGAAGAAGAAATTAGAGAAAGGGTAAAACCAAATCAAATCGGAAGTGGATAAATGTTTCTCTTCTCAGGAGGGATGATTCTCATACATTAAGGGGCGATTCATAACCCTAGAAGAAATGATGATGAAGAACATGGAGCTTCGCATAAAACCACCTCTACCCACTACGGGATTAAGCGATGGCTAGAACGAACGGGAGCAGCAACGACCAAAAAGATTTGTGTGACATCAGAGCAACATTGCTACTTTAGGCGGATCGCAAACTATGGTATCGGTGAATGAATCAGAAATGGACTCGAGTGGCAGGACTTAGAAGAAATAGTGTGGCATTCTGACGATTGGAACAAATGGAAGAAAGAAGGATCGTACAAAGGAGTCAAAAGCGGATTTGAGCAATAACACCTAGATTGAACTGCACGACATCATGAGGTTTGGGACGAATGACAACAGGCAGATAAGAACGGCATCTAATTTGGGGATGGAGGATATTGCTTCGAAAAATTTTTGCTTGAGACAGAGAACCACGATGAGTGGGACCCCGGCGGAGGGTAGCATCAAATTGTGCCAGTGTGTTATGGCTACAGCCTTCCGGGCGAAAGGCTATTCAAAAGTAATGATGGGAACAAGACAGATGAAGAAGAGCAGGGGAGTTTGTAAGGGACTGTTTTAGACACTACAAAAAATTCAAGAGGGGGACAAGATGGAGGTGTTTCGTGGTGACCCTAATTTGTGCAAAACCAAAGTGTCCATAGATCCATCGAAGGTGGCGGCAATGTTAGAGCGACTACTACCTAAGACTGCGAAAGGGTTGAGAGAATTTTTAGTGAAGGGTTAAAACTCGATCATGTGATTGTTGACGAAGAAATTAGAGAATGAAAACTTTAAGTGGGGAAAAAGCGGTAATCTAAACTTTTGAAAAGTTAAGGATGGCCCTAACTAGTGTATCGATGATGGTGTTACCTAATTTCAGCCATTTTTTTTTTGGATTAGTCACAGTCCTCAAACAGTGTCAACCACCCATCGACTACTTCAGTCAGAGTTCATAAAGAGAGCTAAATTCAAGTCAGTATATGAGTGAGAGTCGGTTGCTTCAGCAGTTTTCACCTTGAGGACAAGGTTTATTATTGGAAGGGGAGTATTGTTATGATGGCGCTTAAGGGCAATTTTATATTTTTATTAACCTACGGGCAATTTTGTCTTTTATTATTATTATTGTGGGTATAAAAACGGTTAATATGTTTAAGGTTTGGGATGCATGAAATTGTTGTCTTCAGTATAAGGGTTAATATTTGTGAGAAATTTCTTATCTCTTGATTTGTAGGATGTAGTAGGATCGCCTATCTCTCGAATTGTAGGTGTTATGTATTCGTGTTGTATTACTTTGATTTTAATTTTCGTGAAATAAAATGGGTTTGCTTTGAATTCTATGATAAATCTAATATGGGTTGTATCAGATCATGGCAAAGAGACATTCTGACTTCCTAGAAACTCTTTAGGTCATGGTTGTTATTTCATAAATAAAATGGTCACAAGACATCTTCAGTGGATAGGACAAACAACCATTTTTACTACAGCTTATGGATGAAATGATCTAGAAAAATCTAAGGATAAAATTCATTCAAGGTGATTTAACATATTGGGCTACCTAGTTAAGGTTCAATCAATTGGCAACTCCGCTACAATTAGATCACAACAAGTCAAGTGGTGAGATCCAAGTAGCAGTTTTATTTTCATTTGATCGACAAGTAAACAAAATAAGTCAACACTCCACATACAAGATTAATTTATGAGACCATTCTTCGGGATTCCGTTCTAAAGCAAATCAGCTAGAATATACAAGCTAACCAATTAAGACATCAAATTTATAGACAAACTCTTTAATAATACATTTGGGTCATAATGTTACAATAGTATAAAAGAACATGCATATAAATTCTAAACTTAGGAATGGGTGGCTAAATATAGAAGAGACTCAAAAGTCTAATGTGATAAAAGATAACATAAAAACTTGAAGTTAAACTTTATAAAACAAAAATTAAGTTGAATTTGTTGTCCATATTCAGGTGTTAGGCATTCAAAATTTATGTTGAATGTGACACAAAATGATGATTTTTATGTTAAAGTTAGAAAAAAAAACTGATGAAAGATTATATCAAGGGGTGATAGGGGTGGCATCTATTAAAAATAAGTATCATATAAATAGACTTTAGTTAAATAAACATATACAAAAATGGAAAGAAAATACGCTCATAAAATAGCTGGAGAGAATTAGCATTGAAGAATTTTGAAGGAAGGAAAATAGACAAAAAATAACATGGATAGTAATCGTACAAAAAAAAAATGTGTGTTTGTACACACAAATAAAAAATAATTGGGATAAGGGCTATAACTCTAATGATGATGAATGAATATTGAAAATTGTTGACCTTGTTCTGCAAAAAAAAAAATGTATCAATTGAAGACGTGCATAGCTACAAAGTTAATTTTATTCTCCTCATTCCTTTCACTCCATTATTATTTAGTGTTTCCCCTTCACCTTTTAAACATAAATTAATTACTAATTAGCTAAACATGCCCTGATATTGGTTTATTATGGTAGGAACTGGCATGCTGCTCTAAAATGTTCTATGTGCAACATGTTGGCTACCAAGCATATAGTTTTTTAAGCTTCTTTGATTATCAGTTTTGCTTAGTCAGCTGTCTTACTGCAGAGAAGATCATGAATCTAAACTCTCTACTTCAGAGATGTTTTTATAATTCAGCAATTAGAACAGTGTATTCATTGGGTGAACTATTTTAGTTTAATCATTGAGCTTAATCCATGGCAAAGCCCAAACCTTTTCTTCTTCAACTCTTCTAACCTAAAGGAAACATTCCGGTGAAATTACAGAAGAAGTTGATTCATAAGTGTTTGGTTTAAACATTTAAGTTCAAATATTGGAATATCAATCTAAGCCCTCAAAGTTTTCTTATTAGGAGAACTAATTTGTTTCTTAAACTTTTGGATGCATATGTTAGACTGACTACGAGTTCATTTGGGATAGTAGTGCGGGCGGTGACTTTGTGGTCCCGCACTGCACTTTGTGGCATTTGGCAAAACAGTGTTTTGCCAACATTGTCAAAAAAAACTGTGATGGAAAGTTGTGTTTTGTAACCAAACTTGGCTAAGTGCGATGGCTGTCACAAAGTTGCAGTCTTTTTGAAAATTAAAAAAAAATTGTAATAGTCACCGTTGCTTTTTGAACAGCAGTTTCTTTTGCAACAGTTTCACAACTGCTTCATCAAACAATTGCAGCTACCTCAAACAGAACATTCATTTCAGTTCAATTTAGGATCTATTTGGGGCAACTATTGTTGTTTGAAGAAGCAACTGTGAATTTGCTGCAGAAAAAACTGTTGTTCAAAAAATTACAGTGACTATTACAATTTTATTTTAATTTCAAAAATTAAAACTACAGTTTCTAACAGCCACCACACATTATAGGTCTGATTGAAAAAAATAGCTTTCTACTACAGAAATTTCTAAAAAACAACAAGAAAGTAATTCCTTAAACAGAGTTGTGGTGACAGTCTAAAAAGCAAAGCAGCCAAAAAACTTTCCCAAATAAACCCTTAATTAGTTTTCTCAATACAAATCTTGAATCTCATGTAAACATATAATTTTATGATGTCACTTTTCTGATTTAGCAATTACCACAACTTGTTCTTTGAATAACCCAATTCGGTTTAATCAATTAGTTTAATTGAAGGCCAATCCAAAACCTTTTATTCTTTAATTATGACAATCTATGGCAAACTTTCCAGTGTACCTATATAGGAAGAGTGATAAAATGTTGTTACATTTTAATTGCTAAGTTCAAATATTAAACTTCGAATCTGAGCCTCTCAAATTTCCCTTAGTAGCTGCATGCATTTAGTTTTTTCCACTCTTGGATGATCTAGTTTTTAAGTTTATAAGACATTTATTGTAGAGTTATTTTGAAAGCATGCAATATATTTTAGCTCTTTCTATGAAATTTAGTACAACATAGGTATCATATTTTGGCTCGAAAATTTTCATATATTATCTTTCTACTGTAAAGTTATTGGAGGGGATGATCGTGATGGCTATTTGGTTAGTACAGTGGAGTAAAGTGTCAAAATAGTCTCTGATTATTTACATGAGATCATTTTTGTCCCATAATCTATAAAAATGTCCAATTAATCCTCAGACACTTTTAATATGACTGAAATAGTCCCTCTTAAAAGACTAAATTGATATTTTTATAGACTCTGGGACTAAAATGATCCCTCTGCAAAGAGTAAAGACACCAATTGACACTTTTATCTGGTGGAATATTTTAATAGACTCTGGGACTAAGGGGACCCCTCTATAAAGAGTTAGGGGACCATTTGACACTTTTCTCTGGTGGAATATTTGCAGGCTGGAATAGATAGAAATTTTGATGGATGTAATGAAATATGGATTTGAATTAGTAATATATAATGTATGCAAGCAAAGGGAATGGTTCATGAAATTTGGTTCACTAGACATGTCTTATTGATGATAATAACCGATAGCACTGACACTTTTCTCTGGTGGAATATTTCCAGGCTGGAATAGATGGAAATTTTGATGGATGTAATGAAATGTAGATTTGAATTAGTAATATATAATGTATGCAAGCAAAGGGAATGGTTCATGAAATTTGGTTCAATAGACATGTCCTATTCATGATAATAACCGATAGCACTGAAACTGTAGCATAGAAAGTCATGTTAATGAATTTACGCGGGTTACTCAAAGTTGTACATTACAACTTTACTTTGAGTGTTAATAAATATTAAGTTATTGTGTATCAATTTTCTAAGTATGGCTTATGAAGTTGAAAGTGGCTGACGATTTGGAAAACTGATTCTTTAATCGATGTTTCAAGTGTTAGCGCACAATTAAATTTTCTTTAACTTTTTGGGAAACTTTGTGGATTTACATCTAGTTGCATCTTAGGTTTTTTCATTGTTTTCGGAGTTCAAGCCTAAATTAAGCCACGCAACCTCGCACTGTAATAAAACTTAGAAAGGGTTGAGCACGATCCCTCTGAGCTTTATAAAACCCATCTTCAAAACGTTTCAATCACATTAAAATTAGATGACTAGGCATGAATAGAGGTCACAATAGTTTGATCTTGGTTCATTACAATCCAAGAACAGAGCTGAATTGTATTACCGTACTATACTTTGCATGAGCAAATCCATTGATACCTATAGTCGTCATACTGGTTCACATTTCACTGAACTTGCATATTGAAGCTGCATACATAATAATTTATTGCATTCATTCCATGCTTTAAAGAAATTTATTTCTCTAAATGTTTCAACCATATTACAACTAGAGCCAAGCTTTATATATTAACAAAGCATGAATAGAGGTCACATCAGTTTGATCTCGGTTTATTACAATCCAAGAACAGAGCTGAATTGTATTACTGTATTATACTTTGCATGAGCAAATCCATTGATACCTATAGTCATGCTAGTGAATTCGAAGTGATTTTCATGTTTCATTGAACTTGCATATTGAAGCTTCAAACATAATAATTTATTGCATTCATTCCATGCATTAAATAAATATATTTCTCTACTAAAAGATAAACAAATATCGAACCCTATTCTACCCCTTCATCAAAAAACCTAAGAAAAGATGTGGAAAAACCATGTGAAATACAATAAACATGAGTTTGCTTATCATGGTTTACTGAATTTGAATGTTGAAGCCTCAACCAAAAAAGTTCGCTACATTCATTTCATAAAAGGAAGAGCAATGTTCACCTCCAAGCAACTAAAATTTAACCCAATCATACTCTGCATTCAGCAACAAAAAGCAACGAAAACATGTGAGCTTGAATTTGAACATGAATCTACCATAGAATTATTTCGCTTTTATTTTTTTTTTTCTTTCCTTACTAATATTCCTAAGCAATAATTGATAATAAATGTAAATAATTTCAATCCATAACAAATAAACTAGACACAGAATTAACCGCTTCCAACCTTAGTGGGGCTACCAAATTTGTATTGTTATTGATCTTATTGCCTCCATGCCTCCATCACATAAGTTGACTAGTACAATTCCATCATTCTTTAACAGACAAATAATCACCAAAGCCATTCTTCTGAACCTTACATTTTGACCACTAGGCACAAGGGTCATACAATTCTAACACAAATAAAAACCTTTCGCAAGTTCATGTGTGCCCACTTCTAAAAAAGCATGTTCAACATTGATCTAATATTAGGACTACAAATGAACCAAGCAGAGCCGAGCAAAAGCATGTTCAAGAGCTAGTATATTAAAAGCCTATTTGAGCTCAACTCGAGCTCGATTCAAGCGTTTAAGGCTATGTTAAAGCTCGAGTTTGTTTATAAATATCATGTTCGAGCTCGATTCGAGCTTGGTTCATATAGAGATCAAAAATCTTATTAACAAGCGATTTATCTAACAAAATAAACAAGTCATAATTAAATCTTAATTGAATCTTAATTGAGCTTAAACAAAGCCTTACTAGAGCTTTAAACAACTTGTTGGAAAAATAAACAAGTTTTATCAAACAATGCTCGCTAAGTCTAAAATTAAATATTTAAAAAATATTGCTCATGAACAAGCTGTAATTGAGCCTCAACTGAGCCTTGATGGAACAAGAACGCAAGCTTGTTCGCAGGCTTTAAATGATATCACTCATCAAATATAATGAACATAACAAGTTGTTCAAACTTGCTCGTTTAGTACTCGAGTGCTTCTTAAAGTGTTCAAACTCATTTGATTAGTTAATCAAACAATCATAAACAATCTTCAATCAAGCCGAGCCATAAGTAACTTATCAAACACGCAATTTGTTTATAATATGTCTAATAATACCTTCATCTCACCACAAATTTATAATTCCGATTTTTTTTTTTGCTCCCGTGACCATGCTCATCTATATGCATCTAAAAAGGGAATTGGTGTGTGACCTATATACTACTAAAAATTAAAATAAAAGGTTTTGACTTACATACCATGGAATACTTATGCATATTCATATCTAACACCTAAACTTCCATTTTACGATCAACCACCTCTTCTATGCATACAAAAAGGGAAATACATCATTTTATGCATAGGTACCACGGCAGGTATTTAAAAATTGAATTTTAGGTGTTAAATATGTATATGCATATGAATTTCGTGGTATGTATGAAAATTTTCCTAAACAAATGCCAAATGCATAACTTTAATTAGAATTAAATGAAAATATGACATTCTATAGACTTGGTGGGATAAAGGCTTTTTATTGTTGTTGTTGTACATAACTGTACATAAAAGTAACTATATGAGATATAATTAACCAGGTTATATGGCTGTAAATAAAAATTCTAAGCCTTTATCAGGTATCTAGCTATGCTATCACATATACATTTAACCAATCTTTTACCTATTCTACACATAACTCCACTGCCACTTTACCACGCTCAGTTTCAGTTTTACGGGATAAAGTAAAATCTGCACAAAATTTCCATTAGAGGCATACATGTCTTGATTATTATTAATTTCACAACCCATGAACAGAGAAAAAAAGAAAAGTATACAGAAGAATGCCAAATATAATCAACATTACAAGAATCCAACCATGAAACAGTGACAAGACCGGGTAATCCAACAATACAATAGCAGAACCAGATGGAGATTAAAACTATACAAAATCAAAAAAACAACATCCAAGATCCAATGAATGTGATCTAACAGACTAAATAAAACCTTTAGTCAGAAAAAACAGATTCAACGTTGCAAGCAACATAATCATCCCAAAAAAACGCCCCGTCAGAGCCACGCAACAGCGGCGTAAGCTCTTAAGAAAATACGCAAAAAAGGAAGAAGATAAAAGAAAGAGATCTATATGTCCCAAAGTAATGAATGTACATAAATTACCACAATGAAAACCAGAATAACAGAAAAGAGAATTCCAACACTTATGAACTGTTCTTCAATCACTAAAACCCTAACAGACAAAGCAAAACAACAAGAAGAAAGATTGGAAAGCACGAAGAGATTAGAACCTGCTGCATTGTTGGCAAAACCTCTGTTCAAGTCCAGCAACAATCACCTTAGGAGACTTCGAATGCATCCCACAAACCTTATGTCGGCAGTAATAAGATTTTGCCCCTTTCAGATCCAAATTGCACCCTTCCACCTGGCATCTCGGCGGAGGGAGCGGTTGCCCACATCCCTGCGCCGCCCCTTTTGCCTTCCTCCCCGCCACCAGCTGCCTCATATCCGGCGACGCCGGAGCGGTCCCAGACTTCGAGGAACTCTCAGCCCCACTCACATCGTCAAAACTGATCTTTTTCCCAAACTGGAGACCCTTGAAAGCGTCCCCTGAGCTACCGGCCCTAGAGCTTGAGCCCCTGTCCATTTCAGCTCGGGTGAGGAGGATAGGCAAAGACAAGTACCTTATCTTTTATAAAAACTACAGAAAAAAAGGGAGAACGTGGCCGACTGGTCGGGCTACAGTTCCGTTGTGCTAAATGTCAGAACTGAAAGGCGAAGGGAGAAAGAGAAACATAGATGTGACTCATTTGAGCACGGATGTAGACAAATGGACACGAGCGATAAACCAGTAAGTAGCAACACTTCAAAGCTATTTTACCAAAAAATGTGGAAGCATGCCCAGCTAAAATTGGCCGTAGCTGACCCCTCTCCATTAGGATAAAGATAACCTTTTCATGTTCAGATGAAATAATATCTTCTTTACCGTGTTTCTCTCACTTTCCCGTTTGCTTTTCAACGGCAAGATGAGAACAGATTTCTGTTTGTAACTTTTTTAATATTGAGGACTTCTCTGGAAATATATATAGTAAAATAAATTCAAGTGTGTGGTCAAACTTTAAAAAAATTTAATTAAACAACAACAATAACAATAACACCAAAGCCTTAATCCCACTATGTGGGGTTGGCTACATGAATCCTTTTTCTCTATTGAGTCCTATTTAGTGCCATATTGTCATTTAGTTGTAATAAAATAAGATCATTTTTTATACAATAAACCCAAGTTTTCCTACGTCTACCTCTACCTTTCTTAACATAAATTGAATCTAAAACTTATGTTGAGACCTGGGAAGACTTGGGCTTAAAAAAATTTTTTGAGATGGCAAAAATCAAAAAAAAAAAAAAAAGGCACCAAACAAACCACCAAAACAATGATCGGAAGGATAACCAACTAGAGCTTTAAAAAAATTTTTTGAGAGGGAAAAAAAAAAAAAAAAAAAAAAAAAAACCTCGAGTTAATCAATGTTGAAAACTACATAAAATCATTGAAGTTGAATTCTACTATAAAATTGGTCATCTTCATTACTTGAAAAATAAATACTCACAAATGTTCATTTTGTTAGAAGTCATCGGACCAAAGAGACTAAGGGTGTGTTCAGAGCAATTGTTGTTGGTTCAACAAACAATTGTGGAGTTGCTTTTAGAATAAGTTGTTAGAAATTAGATGTTGGTGAACACCTAAAAATAAATGCTGTCAAATGTCCATTTTACTAGAAGTCATTGGATCAAAGAGGCTTATGTTGTGTTTACAGCAGTTGCAGTTGTTTCAATAAACAACTTTGAACATACTGCTTATGTTGGTGAAGTAGTACGTCTGTTTGTATGATCAATTGTGTTGAAGTTGTTTCTTAGAACAAAAACAATAATGCCCATGTATATGTGCCTTAGTTGTCAGTTTGCAGTTTCAAAAATAATTCAAACAAAATAATAAATAAAATTATGTTGTTAAAAAAAATAAAAAATTCATTATTATACTACATCAAGAGTAATGCATCACTAAATACTCGATAAGCACTACATAGGTATACTTAAAAGTTTGGCAAAAATAAATATGAAGGCACAACAATCACAAATCACTTCAAATTAATAAATCTTAACTCATCACATGTATTGAGCTTTCTGGAATTCATGAAAAACCAAAGGTGATGAACCATTCGTTTAGTTGCAATCAACATAAACACCTCACTTTTAGTTGGATCTCCGAGCAACTTGGTAGAGAATAAATAGCGTGGAATGTCATCATAAACTTCAAAGATCATCTCAAGCATTATAATGACATTAAAAATGAAAATATGATCACGTGATTAATTTGTCTCAAAAGACATTGAAACAAGTTCAGAAATTTGTTCTCTTAGGAAATATGCTATGATAGTTTTCTTTCTTCTTATGACAGGTTCAATAGATTGTTTATGCTTCGTATGACTGGATGTACTGTGCTCAATTGTGGTATGGTATGAATCTCTCTCAAGTTCATTTGAATTATTGCTCTGTTGAGATACTTTTTGAGCATCTAAGTCAATCAAGGTTTTATGACCTGGAGCCCATGCATGGTTGACAGTGACGATGACTCCACCGACCATCATGTCAAGCTTCTCCTGAAGTTTAGCATCAATGCCTAAAAAAAAATTTTGTTTTTTTTTTTTTTTTTTTGCTTTTGGAACAATTCACATTTTAGTGAAATAAAAGTAATGTCATACTGACATGTACATTCCAAGCAAGTTATAGAACATAGAAATAAAAATAAAAGTAACTTCACTTCTAATTTTTCCTTTCACCATTCATTTAAAGACTATAGTGTAATTTTTCTGTAGTCACAGCCCAGTCCAATTGGACAACATTTCAGCTCTTTCCAAAACTTCAAATCTTTTTTTAGTTGGTCCTAATTATTTTTTAGCTGACTCGTGCCATATTATCTTCCAGTTTTTGTATGAAAATTTTGTGTTATATTTGTCAGTCTTCTTTACTAAAATAATTTGCAAGTTGATTACCTAGTTTTACCTCTTGAAGGCAGACATTACAAAAAATAAGCACATTTCTCTATCCCTTGTAACAGAAAAACCAACTTGTCTTATTTTTTTTTGTTGCAACTCGTTGGTGAAGAAATAATAAATAAGCATGTGAGAAAAGAAAAGTGGTAAAATTCTGAAACATAAGTCTATCCTCCATTCATAAAATTGAAAAATAGGAAGTTAAAATTTATAAATTCAAGGCTCAAAATCAATATAAAAAGTTAGAGAATATGTAATTAAACCATTGCAACAAGATAGAAAAGGATATTGATTGGCTTGGATCAATGTAGGACACACTCAAATATATAAAATGCATAGCAGTGTTAAGGCTTTCTAGAAGAGCCTAGGTCATATGACTCATCAAAACCCTTTGTATAAAACCTTTGATTCCAAATCAAATTTCAAATATTTGAAATAACATATATAAAATTGCATGACATTCACATACATCATTAGATTTAAAATTAAAGCATCCAAGCAAATATTGTATATCTCCATTTTATTTAACATCACATAGTGCCAAATTGCATGACATCCACATACATGAACATCAACACCTTTTCTCTAAACATTCTTGACCAATAATCATTTGTATATCTTGTAAAGAAAGATTAAATGGCTCAACAGCATAATAAAAGGAAGCATGACATGTATCTTCATAAAAGGAAAATCAAAACTTAGGTTTGTAATCACTCAACTACCACTACTCAGACGTGGAGAGGAAGATTCATATAGGGAGAAAGAAGAGAGCCCAATAAGACCCTAAACTGCATAGAGGGAGAAAAAGAAAAACAGATAACACCACACATAAACTTTAACCAAACACACATGAACATCACACAAAAAAAGAAAGCCTCTTATGCTTCATGCTCAATTCCATATTTTTGCTCACCATAGAGTAACAAAGAATTATCCTCAGTGAATATAAGAGGAACAAATCAATAAAATCAAAAAACACTAACCAAACCACCCAAAGTTTAGGTTGTCAATGAACCGTCCAAGCCAACCGCTAATAATTTCCTATGCAATTTCAATAATAAAACAAAGTTGAGGGAAATGCACAATAAACAATAATCAAGAAAGAAAAAATATATACAAATAAATTGAAAATCATCCTCAATAAATCAAGTGTTCATAACTTTCATATTTCGACATACTAAACAAAAATAAAAGAAATAAGAGAAATCCACACAAAATTCATAATGATGGATTGAGATCTCATTTGTTATAAGAAAATAAAACAAATTTTTGCACCATGGTGTTACAATGTTCTAGTTGTCTTACAAGTTTTGTATCTACTCTATTGTATGAGAAAAAATATTATTCATGTTCAAGTATACCCAGATAGTGATGGATTTAGATCTCATTTCTTATAAAAAAGAAAACAGATTTATGAATCATGGTGTTACAATGTTCTAGTTATCTTGCAAGTAGAGTATTGATCCCGACTTACTGCTTACATGCAACAATATAACAATGTCTCTGATTATATTTTCACCTATATTTTCTTACTTTGCAACAGAGTCAAAACTTGATCCAGAAGCAAATAGGAATTTAACTCTTTAATTTATATATTGGAGTATATATATCGTTATCAAGTAATATAGGACTTTTTTATTAAGATCTGAATATACAGGGAAATACGCAATATGCTCTATTGAAAGACAAATTTTCTATTTTAAAAAGACAATTACTTAAACTAGAGATGTATTCGCAGTAATTAAAATTCAAATCTTTTTTGTATTTTTGATATTTTGACAAAACAATAACAATTTAAAAAGATAATTTGAGTTTATGTAAAAGAAAAGCACTGAATTTGAAACTATCTTTTTCCTTATCATGAATCAGTAATAAGAATAGGAATTTTGTTGTGGTAGTATGCAAATTATGTTGTGTCAAATAGTAGCAATTATATTCTTTACCCTTACTAAAGCTGCTATAAAGAATATTGGCTAATTTAAAGTTTGAATAGTTTTGAAGACCGACTAGGCAGGGAAGAAGGGAAGATATGAAGATATCAGCTCTCACTCTAGAGTTCGCTCGATTCCCTCCACCTGGGGGCTAACATCTTGTATCAGAACCTAAAATAATAAACCAAGTTTAGAGTTTTAACCTGTCACTTTAAAGTCCCCTAACTCTACACACTTCAAAGATTATCTCCCTCTTTATTTGCACTAAATCATATGAATTACATTCTCATTCATACAACATCATGTATACAACAATACAACATCATGTGATTCTTTCTAATTGTTGATTGAGACAATACCAGCCCGATTCTTACATGTTATCACAACAAATTTTAGAATCTGTATAGGTCAAATCAAAAAGTAAATGATGTTCATAGATTTAAATCAACACAACTTCTTTCAACATTAAAGATCAATACTCTTCACAACATCCATCCAACACTTTAATTACTTTTCATTTTAAGGAGAAAGATAAAGAAAACTACTCAAAATCCATGGAGAAAGCAAAACCACACATTAGTTTAAAAGAAGAAATCATTGTCAAACCAACAAGAAGTCTCGATTAAAACCAAAAGTAGTTTAAAAACAAAAGGTAAAAACTTATCTCAAATCCTCCACCAAACTCTTGAAGTTCTTTGAAACTCTTGAAGTTCCTTTGAATCTCTTCTATTTTACAACACTCTCAAAATAAACTAAAAACAAAAAGAATGAAGTAAATTTGTGGTGCCTGAAAATATCTCCAAAACTCTCTCCTTTCCAACACTTTTCAGAACATTCAAGCACACTCTCCATCTTCAAGCACCCACTTCAAATTTCTCAACTTCCTTCTTTTATAAATCTTTAAGAGGTGCCTTAATAATTCTTCAAAATATGTCTCGATTCGCTGTATTCTCCAAAGGATGCCTCCTTTCATAAGTCTTGTAATAATATTTTCGTTTCTAGTAGTCATAACCACCCTCTTTAGCCAATAGGTGACTCAAATATATCTTCAAAATTCGGCCAAATGAAGAAAACAGCTAAATAACTATCTCTGGAGCTCAGGCGCGGCCTTCTCTGTTTAACCGACGCTTAAGCGTCGGATCTAGCGCTTAGGCGCCAAAATATTTTAGCACAATTTTCACCTCTTTGCTCCAAATTTGATCATTTTTCACTCCTTTCAGCATTTTTCACATTTTTTACTTGTACCTGAAAGAAAAGCACATATTGATATTCCTGCAACAAAAACATGAAAAATATCCCTTAAAGTGTCATATCACAAAAAACATAAAATGTATACATAAAATAATACATTATTTTGGTGTATTAAATCCCCCAAACTTAAAATGTTACTTGTCCTTAAGTGTTCTTTTATTACATAAAAGCATATGAATTAGGATAGAGATTAACTTATAACTTCCTTTAGGAGTTACTAAAATTTAATACTAAAATTTAAATTTAGAAATATGGTAGTCCAATTTAGAAAAAATATTTAGTAAATGAGACCAACTTTTTTTAATGTTAAGAAAAATGTTAAGAAAAATGAAAATATGAGTTCCCATCTAATTCAAAAATATTGTAGATTCTCCAAGTTTAGAATTTAATAATTTTATTATCTCCACTTAAAAAAAAATTTAAAAAATAATTTTACTTACCATATTATATTTTTAAGCTTAAGATTTTATCAAGTCTTATACTTTAAAAAAATCAAAAAAATTCTCAAGTCTTATACTTTAAAAGATGAGATGTGGAACCAATTTTTGATTAAGCACTAATCCTCAAGCTTCTCCTCCCCAACTTTTTTCTTTTCTTTTTCTTTTTCTTTCTTTTTCAAGGATTACTATATCTAGATAGGTCTTTAATGATTTTGAATTCCACTTCTCCTTTCCTAAAGCAAAGTCTTGATATAAGTCTTTTACTTAAAAGTATAGTAATAGTTTTGAAAATTATTTTCAATAAAAGAAATTCAAGTATTAAAAATAAAAGTCTAAATTTCTAAATTTTTCAAAAATACAATTTTTCTTATTAAAAATAGTTACTTATATTCAACATTTTCTACACTAAAAACTTTTAACTTAAAGTTTTTCTTCATTACTAAAAATTTCAACTAAATTTTCTTACATTTCTAAAATCAAAATTTACTTCCCTAATATAACTTCATATACGTGATCAAAATTAAATTCACTTGTAGCACATCTGAGAACAAATAAAATTCAAGTTTTGAAAATATTTTTCATTCCCCCCCCCAACTTAAATTTTTAAGCTTAACAGATTAAAAAGTTTAGCAGCAGATATATATATGCAGGAATGAAAATTGAAAGAACATGCTTACATGAATTTTTATATCCTAAGTATACAAGTATACAACTAAAAATAGAAGTAAAATTAATTTTTGATTAATTTTCTATCATTTTCATTTCAATTTAATATGTGGAGATTCAATAGACTTCTAAGTAGTGGGTACAAACATAAAAACAAACTAACACACTAACTTTAACTTCACAGTCTCAACATAAAAACAAACACACTAATAAGATAAAAGAAAAATACATGGTAGCAGTTTTCTAAGTTTAAAATTTTAAAACTAAAGTTAGCAAGATTTAACTTTTCAAAAGACATAGAATCAAGTTCAATCCTTAACTGACTAACACAATAATAAACACACAACAACAGTTACTACCCTAGCATTTTAAAACAAACTACTAACAAACATAAACATCATAATAACAATTTAACAAAAGTCCAACACACATCACATAATCTAAACTAACACACAAACATACATGTCTCAGTTCCAAAGCATAAAAACACATCACATCACATGTCTCAAGTCCAAATAAACACATAAATGCAAATGTAGCTAAATGTAGCTATCATGTAGCTATCCAGACTACATAGTCCATATCATAATACAAACATAAAAATAAATCTCATAGTCCTACTCATCATTCTCAGAATCACCGCTATCTCAAGCATCCGTCGGCTCATAATCAGGGTATCTAGGATATGGAAAAAATTGCACTCTTTGGTTACCCCTAATGAGGCTCTCTAAAGATAAGTTGAATTTCTCTTCATAATCACTTTTTCTTCTATTATACCTATCAGTATGTTCTGCAAAACGCTCTAAATTCTGAACTTTATCAGCGATATAATTAATATTGTTCATCATCCTCTATAATAATTGATCTTGGGTCTCAGTAGACTCACCTCTAGAAGTAGAAGCACGTGAGCTAGATGATCTAGATGTAGAAGCAATAAAGGTAGAAGCAGCAGATGTTTCCAATCCATAACTCTTGAAAATCCTCCTCTCCAGCCGTCCTCTCCAGCCGAAAATAGAATGTTCAGAATAAGTCTTCACATTCACCTTTGTAATAGGCTTTAGTGGCAACAGTACTTTCTCTCAGCTATCATATCTTACTCTAGATTGCTCACATAAAGAAAAGTTCAAGGAAAAGATCAAGGAAGCAAATCTCAGACCTGTTGTAGTAGCAGCAGTGGCAAAACTGATGATAGTCTGATATATCAAAGCTCCTATGTAAGCTCCTATCAAAGCTCCTATGTTGATGAGCTTTCCTTCCTGGATAAAATAATTTAACATCGCGCTCTCTCTCTGGTAACTTCACTGAGATGATTTTTTGGTAGCAGACAAGCATAAATAAAATAGTTTCATGCCTTCAAAGGTGCACTTAACTTTGATGTGAAAAAGTTGACTCTCCTCTCATTTGTGATCTTCCAGAGCCCTCTTCCATCAGTCAAATAAGAAATAATCTCATCTACTTCGTCTCAGTTGGACTATAACTCACATAAAAATATAAAGTATTCGGTGGCAAATGGTAGAACAAACTGATGAACGACAAACTTTCTATTTTAAAAAGATAATTACTTAAATTAGAGATGTATTCGTAGTAATTAAAACTCAAATCTTTTTGGTATTTTTGATATTTTAACAAAACAGTAACAATTTAAAAAGATAACTTGAGTTTATGTAAAAGAAAAGCACTGAATTTGAAACTATCTTTCTCCTTATAATGAATCAGTAATAAACATAGGAATTTTTGTGGAAGTATGCAAATTGTGTTGTGCCAAATAGGAGCTTAATATTCTTTACTCTTGCTAGAGATGCTATAAACAACATTGTCTAATTTAAAGTTTGAATAGGTCTGAAGACCGGCTAGGCAAGGAAGATACTAGCTAGTTCTCTCGATTCCCTCTACCTGGGGGCTAACATCCCGTATCAGAAACTAAAACAATAAACCAAGTTGAGGGTTTTAACCTATCACTTTAAATTCCTCTAACTCTATACCCTTTAAAGATTATTTATCTATTTATTTGCACTAAATCATAAGAATTACATTCTCATTCATACAACCTCATGTGATTCTTTCCAATTGTTGACTGAGACAATACCAGTCCGGACATGTTATCACAACAAATTTTAACATTTGGATATGCCAAATCAAGAGGTAAATGAAGTGCATGATTTAAATCATCACAACTTCTTCCAACATTAAATACTCTCCACAACCAAAACTTCCATCGAACACTTTTAATTACTTATCATTTTAAAGAGAAAGATAAAGAAAACTACTTAGAAATCATGGAGAAAACAAAACCACACTTTAGTTTAAAAGTCACTAAAATAGTTGTAAATTTATTGTGGGAAGATGCACTTTTTTGAAGTTTCGATTAAAACCAAAAGTAGTTTAATAACAAAAGGTAAAAAAAAAGATAAAAACTTATCTCAAATCCTTCACCAAAATTTTGAAGTTCCTTTGAATCTTTTTTCTTTTACAACACTCTGAAAATAAACTAAAAACAAAAAGGATAAAGTAAATTTGTGGTGTCTAAAAATCTCTCTAAAACTCTCACCTTTCCAACACTTTTCAGAACTTTCAAGCACACTCTCTCCCTTCAAGCACTCACTTTCAAATGTCAAATCACTTTCAAATGTCTCAACTTCCTTCTTTTATAAATCTTCAAGAGGTGTCTTGATAACTCTTCAAAATGTGTCTCAATTCGATGTATTCTCCAAATGATGCCTACTTTCATAAGTCTTTTAATAATATTTTCGTATCTAGTGGTCATAACCACCCTCTTTAGCCAATAGGTGACTCAAATACATCTTCAAAATTCGGTCAAATGAAAAAAAACTGCCAAATAACTGCCTCTGGCGCTTAGGCGTGACCTTCTCTGTTTAACCAGCGCTTAAGCGTCGGATTTGGCGCTTAGGCGCCAAAACACTTTAGCACAATCCAAATTTGATTCTTTTTCACTCCTTTTAGCATTTTTCACATTTTTACTTGTACCTGAAAGAAAAACAAATAAATACCTTCCATTAAAGCACAATATCTCAAAAATAGGTATAAAAATGCGTTTAAAAACACTATATATTTTAGGTGTATTAAGTACGGGCATAAATAAAGATGAGTTTACAAACTTTCGAATCATATAATCTGTCAAAGTTTGTTTTGACTGATGAATCTTATGAAAGAGTGACTATGAGCCATGCAGAAAGGAAGAGCAATGAAACAATGATTAATTCAAATAGTCTAACAAAATTCTAATTTCAACATATTATTATAATGATTAATTCATCATTGTTAAGTATTTCGCTAGTTCGTAAGTACTTCACTGCTAAATTTAGTCATATTAATCAATAATTAGTTCTATTAAAGAATGATTATTCCAACTTTGTGCTATAACAAGAATTATTGTGATGATTCATTAATCCACATTAAATGTTTAATTTTAATTACTCTATTTGTTATTAATCCATAATTAATACCTAATAAATTGTTTATTTGTCCAATCAGATACTTGACCTAATTATTTCAATTAAACAATGATCATCCATATTCATTGTTATAATTAATAAAAATCTAATAAATGTCCATATAGCCCCTAATTTTGTTCATACTTATTAATTACTAGTTAAAGTCTATTCAATCATATATGATAATGAACTTGATTAGTGAATAAAAACACTCATCAATTTTGTAATCATCATCGTCGTCACAGATACTAGCTCCATCCAATCTATTTGGGGCAACTTAATGAAGTATGAAATTTAATACTATTTAACTTAATAAGTCCACTTTAGTAGCTGACAAAATTATTAATTTAAAAAATAGTATAATTTTTTATATTTATCGAATTAAAATTTAATTATAACTTAATTAATTTTAAGCTTATGTTAACTTCCCTCTTCCCTGTATAGTTGTTTTTTATATATGCCCATATATTTACTAAATTATATTTTGTTCCTTAGAGATTGTGGTTGGATTTTAAGTTAAGTTAAGCCATGTAAATTGAGCTAAGCTCTTGAGTAGAGTTCAGCTTTTTGTTTATTAAAAAAAGAAAAGTTGTATAACCCAAGATAAGCTGAGAAAATTGTTTGTTTGCATTTGGACGAATTTCATTTGCTAAAAATAAATAGTATCATGATGCCTAATTATGCATGAATTTTCATTGATAAATATTATTTTAATTTCAACTAGAATTACTTTAAAGAATGATTCAGAATAATAAGATGGCAGTAAGTTTTTTATGTGCATCCATGATAGCTTGGAATGGACTATGCTATTATTTGGCCCAAAATCTCTGTTGTTTCTTCTGAGGCAATTTTTTATGCAACTTCAAACCTTAATAAATAATTATTTTGGTGGCTTTGTGCTTAATAATCTTTTATTGACATTAGAGTTGATGTGAAGTTCTCATCAGTGATTTGATGCCATTCCAATTTTGTTATAAGAGTGTTTTTTTAGAATTTAGCATCTAAACCCATGGAATGTTTTCCTTGGGCCTTGAGCTATCCATGGATTTTTACCATATTGTAAATACTTTGACTGATAAATTAGGTTTGTACAACATTATAGAGTTCACTCTAGTCAGAATATGGTGATAACTTAGGAGTTCAATTTTGGACAAATATAGCTATCCTACGATACGTTTTTGCCTTAACTTCTTTAGGAACTTGGGAAAAATCCCAAAATGCTTATGCTCAATAGATGCACACATAATTATTCTTATAAGTTATTTACTTATACAATGTTAAAGTAATCAGGTGTGTTGCATTAGATAAGCTTAAATAAAAATGAATCAAGAACAACATGCATCTTTAAATAATAATATATTTATTTTTTTATGTTATGTCATATCCTTTTTGCTTGACAACTTATTTGCCTTAATTTATTTTTTCAACTGATAGCTAATACTTGATTTTAAAATGCATGCATTAATGTCAGAACTTTGTTGTGCCCACCCGTGTGAAGCGCTGACCATGTTGCCCACATGGGCATTCTCCAACAAAGGATAGAAAATGCACTTTTTGCTTGAGGCTCATTGGATCTTGCTGATAGAACACAAGCCAACTGCATCATGACCCACTCTCACATTGACACCAGTCAACTTGAAGGTTGGGCAAGACGTTTACCTTAATAACGTAATATGACATTAGTTGCTTTAAATTCTTGATCCCTAACTTCAACATTGTATTTGATTTTTAGGGACTACATTTTATTTAAGCTAGAGGTTTTCACATTAAATTCCATGGCATGTCATTGTTTTTTTATATCATTGTATATGGTACTAGTTTGTAGGTTAGCTTTTTTTTAGTAGAGAAGGCTTGAAGATGGGCTTCCATGGCTATAGCCATGGTTATACTACATTATTTTTAAAAAATTCCATGCACTTTCTTTTTTTTCTTTTTTTTTTCATTTCAAAAAGCTTCCTGTCGGGTTATTAAAAAGGACTACTATGTTTTAATTTTGGATTGTGTTCTAGTAGTCTTACTTGACTCAAAATAGATAATACTCGCTTGAAAATTAGAACGTTAAGGTCTCTGGTTTGCATTGTTCGACACTAGGGCTGTAAACGAGCCGAGCTTGAGCGAGCTCAGGCTTGGCTTGTGTTCGGCTCGTTTGAAATCGGCTCGTGTTCGAAATCGGCTCGTGAACAGTGTGGTCGTGTTCGGCTCGATTTAAATATTTGTGTTCGTGTTCGGCTCGAAATTTGCTCGTTAAATTAAAATTGAGAAAGATAGATGTAAAGTGTGGGATTCGAACCTGGATCAAATATATACAAAAGAAAACACTAACCAAGTGTTATGATTTAAACTTAGACATAAATATATATAATATATTATTATATAAATAATATATGTAATATATTGTTATATAAAAAATTATATAATTTTTTTTTTTGAGTCGAACAGGAGTGAACAAACTATTGTTCGTGTTCGGCTCGTTTACATTTCGAGCTTAAAAATTTGTTCGTGTTCGGCTCGTTAGGCTTAAAGAACGAGCCGAACACGAGCTGTTCACAAACAACGAGCCAAATTGACAGTCCTATTCGACACAAGGTAGTCTAATCATCAGAATGTCATCAAATATGAATGTTATATTTTGACAATTTATTAGTTACTGTTTTTATTTTTTTATTACTTTTTCCCCACACATGTTGTGCCCATGAATGTAAATTTAGTTGATTAGTTTAGTATTTTCTTTTACTCGGTGGTTATGGGGGTTCCATTGTTGTAAGAATAACTATATTAGCTTACAAAAAAATTCTTTATATTGTTAATACGATCATTTAAATTGTGTCCATGATTTTGTGCTATAAAAATGTACTATCAAGCAAGTCCACAATGACCAGGGAAAATTTCAAATTACAGATTGGTAAAGTGCAAAATGGCCAAATTTCACAGATTATCATGATATTTAACGTTAATCTAAAACTAGCTTAAATTAAAATAAAAAGTAATTTAAAGCAATTCAAACATTGTTTGAAATAATCTAAAAATAACTTAAGATAACTTAAAAAAAAAACTATTTTTAAACCTTTTAAAAATAATAATTTAGAACAATTTAAGAAAAGAAAATATTTGAAAACAACATAAAAATAATTTAAACCTTTGTTTAAATAAAATTAAAACAATTCGAACAAATTTAAAACATTGTAAACCACTTAAATCAAACATTTAAAACTAAAATACCTAAATAACTTAAATAACTGAAGAAAAAGTTAAAATAAAAAACTGAAATATCAACACTTCAATTAAATGACATAACTTTATTACTTAAATTAAATCAAACAAAATAACTTTAAAACTCAAACTAACTAACTAAAGACAATATTAAAGCGCCCAAGCTAAATAACTTAAAACAAATAAGTCACTTGAATTTGATAGCTTAAGATAATTAAAATACTTAAATTAAATAACTTAAGAAAACTAAAACATGTAAACTAAATAACTAAGAAGATTATGATACCAAAAATAACATAGATATTTAATCTCACCTGAACAAATAACAAATTAAAAGTATTTAAACTTCCAAAACTTTTTAAACTTAAGCAACTTGAAATCTTTTGTAACTTTAAAATAAATTGAATTATATAAGTTTACAAATAACATACAAGATTTTATACCGAGGATCCAATGTAAGGACAAAACTTAATGAAGGACACTAATCTAGAAAAATAATTGTAAACGCTTTTGAACCAAAAATAACTTTAATTTTCACCATGACTGATAAACCTAAGAATCAAAACAAACCACAAACTAAATACCAAATTTTAAATGAAAAAGCTAAAATCCACCTACTTAAAAATGAGAACCAAACCTAGGTAGATCCGACATAAACCCTAAGTTCGCCGACCAAAAAAAAAATTGAGAGTCACACGTATCCTAGATTACTCCAGTCTAGAAGCCTATGTTAGTTTACTAGGTGCCCTTGGCTAGTACTATAGACTAGGCCTATAAAATAATAGTTTTACTCATTAAAACTATGTAGGAGCCGCATGATAAAGTATCATGGTTACTGACAAAGACACCACTGACCACCTTTAGCTATGAAAACCCTCAATTTGTCGTTTATGTAATGTTAAGTGGAGATTTTTATGTTATAAGATTGGTTCATAGTTGAAGAAAACTAACAAACTCATGACAATAGAAAGTCATTGGCATCTTAACCGAGGGTGTTATTCCTAAATTTTAGGTTAGTCCGCCAATTTAGGCCTTTATGAAGCTTAGGTTGGCTATTATTTTCACCTCCAACCATGAAACTTTCCTACCCAACTTTATCTATTAATTTAGGGACCCTTCCAACTCAAATGACTCAAAAACCAAAATTTTAAATTTAATATAGACCTAAAAAATTAAAATTTTAATCGATCAAATTGATCAAGATTTTTTTAAACTCTCTTGATTACCCTTTCTTTTTAATCCAAAGCTCTTCAACCATCATGAAATCTCAATCTTCTGGGTAAACCATCTTCCTCGAGATGGTCAAATCTCTCATCCAAGGTCATTCCATGATACACCATCATTGGATGTAAGTCCTAACTTTTGAGCTTAATTCTTCAAAAATTTTGAATTTGGATATATTTACCAATTTTTTAACATCAACTTTAAGAAGTCCAACCTTGAAATCCAAGTAAGATAGGTTAACATTTTAATCGAGACTTTCTTTAGAGTTCATAACTTTAGAGATATAATTAACTGGGAGGGTTTGCCCTTGTGGGGATATGAGATCTCAAAATAAAATAAACCCTATTTTACACATGTAAAATAAGGGAAAAACTTTATTCACATAGATCCATAATCTTAAAGATTTTCACAATCCAAATGATTCGGTTCATTGTTAAGGTAATATCTTTGTAAATGTCATACATGATCATTTAGATAGAAAACTTTAAAGATCTATATTGGATACATATCAAACCAAGATGGAAAAAAAATTCCACCACACACAATATAATTTTTGTGCATTCAATCAAATCTAACATACCTGATCTCTAAGTCCTTATTATTCAATATTAAGGTACATTTATTATCATTTAAAGTCTTGACTCCATGAACACTCCTCTTATGTTGATTGCCTTGATTTGAGTTCTTAATGTATTGTTGAACAAAGTACTCCTTAAGTTGGTCTTGAGCTTAGGTAGAGTCTTAAGGTGGTGGATTTTAGGTAAAGGATTTGCTTTTTAAGTATAGGAAAGCTTTTGGGAAGCTTGGATTAAAGAGTTTTGGATTGGATGCTTGGGTTCAGGTTTGTCCTTATTCAGCTTGAGGACAATAGTAGAGAAACTATAAGTAAATGGTTTAAGATTAGTGGAAAGATTGGCTATAGATTTAGGCTAGGTATTGGGATAAATTTTGGCAGAGTAACGCTATGGGAAAGTAAGGATTCAATCACTTCAAAATGATGAGGTTGATTCATATTTATAGGCTCGAGTTGGGCTATGTGAGCTCAATGGAAGTTGAAGCACTAGTCCTTTGTCCCTTGCTGACGTGACAAGGTAAAAAAGGTCATCCAATGAGATTTAATAACATGTTTGATGTAGCTTATTTGAGAAGCCACAAATTGGTTAAGTGTGCACGACCCCCCCCCCCTCATGGTGGTTAAGGTAGTTAAAGGGGTTGGGGTAGTGGTCAATGGGAGCTAGACAAATGGCTTGGTCGGTTTCACTAATAATTGATGAAGAAGTTGGTTCTTTGGCTGACTTGCACATGGCTTGGCCCTTACTTAGTCTTGGCTTCAATTTGGCTCACTTGGTTCTGTGTTTTGGCTCATAGAATATGGCCTGAGCTTTGATCCTGACTTTTTATATAGATGTAAAATGCGATGTATGCGATCATATATTTAATTTTCTTAATAGTTATTCTTAATTTGCAATAAAGTCAAAAACTTTGATCCAAAACAAAAGCCAAGTAAGTTTTCCATTATGAAATAAATAAGAATATAATTATAATATTTAAATATGGGATACTACGCAAGTATACACTACGCAAGTATACACATTATACACATTGTTATCAAGTAATATATGATTTTTTGATTAAGCCCCGAATATCGAACCCACAAGGAAGACTATCAATATGCATTTAAGAAAACTAGAAAGTTTGAAGTCAAAAAATTACTTAGCAAAATATTCTTACTTTAACTTAAGAGGCTCTAATAGGAATGAAAATTTGATTTTTTTTTTATATTTTGATATATGAAAATAAAGTAAGCAACTAATTAACTTAACTAAATATTTGCAATGTGAAGGCTATATAAGTAAAATATCATTTTTCTTATTATGAATTAGTAATAAATATAAAAATTTTAAACACTTTTCCGCTCCTTAAGTTAACTTTTGTTGTGCCAAATAGGAGCAATAATATTTTTTACTCATACTAGAGATGTTATAAAGAACATTGGTTAATCTATAGTTTGAATAGTCTTGAAGAATAGTCTTGAAGACCCTTGAAGACCGGTTAGGTAAGGAAGATACCAACTCTCACTCTAGAGTTCCCTCTTCTCCCTCCACCTAGGGGCTAACATCTCGTATCAAAACTTAAAACTATAAATGAAATTGAGGGTTTTAGTCAGTCACTTTAATGTCTTTTAATTCTACACCATTGAAAAGTTTATTTACCTATTTATTTACACTCAACCCCATGAACTATATTCTTATTCATGAAATCAATATGTGATTCTAACCATTTTTGGACTGAGATAATACTCGGATCTTACATATTCTCACAACAGGTATTAACATCTTAATTGGCCAAATGAAAAAGTAATTGTAGTGCAAAGTTTCAAATCATCACAACTTCTTTCAACATTGAAGTCTAATACTTCACACAACTTTTTTTAAACACTTAATCACTTATCGTTTTAAGGAAAAAGATAGAGAAAACTACTCAGAATCCATGGAGAAAACACAGCCACATATGGGTTTAAATGTAGAAATCATGCACACAAACAAAAAATCTAGATTAAAACCAAGTCTAGTCACAAAGATAAACACTTATCTCAAATCTTCTCTATTAAATGTTTTGAAGTTCCTTTGAATTCTCTTCCTTCACTTACAATACAAACTAACACTCAAAATAAAAATAGAGTGGTCGGCGGCAGCGGTGACGACGATGGCTTGGATGGATGATGATTGTAAAATTTGATGGGTGGTTGGCCTCTCGTCTCAATGATCCAATTATTTTTTAATAAAAATTCAAAAAGTGCATTGGTTTCTGATACAAAAAAAAAATGCATTTTTAGACTCATATTTTATACTCATTTTTTGTGATATAATTGATTTTGATTTATTTTTTACTGGATTTATTTTTATTTTGTGTTTATTATTAACTTTTGTCATTTTTAAGATAATTTAAAATATTGATGGTTTTTTAAAATTTTAAATTTTTATTATTTATTTTTTTACTAATTTTGAAACTTTATTTTTGAAATTTGGGATGAATTTGGTTTCAATTGATTTTAATCGTGATTTTTTTTATGATTTTAATGAATTTTTTATGGGTTTAGTTTTATTTGGTTTTAAATTTAATTTTATTATTGAATTAGTTTTTATTTCTCTTTTATTAAAGGAAAAATCCCATCTTAGCTCAGAATGAATGTCATATCCACGTGCTCCCTATGAACCAAAGACAATCATCTAAGGAATTATGAAAAGGAATTGTAATGTGCTCAAAGAACGATCAAAACAAAAGACTCAAGACTCTATGACCATAGAGGAGCATAGGGCAGCTCTAAATCTATAAGGACTCAACTTGACCTTAAATGATTTGACCTCAAAGAACTTAAAAAAGTGTTAAGGATTTTATGTCAAAGACATGAAACTATAAGGAGTGATGCTTTACTTTGAAATTCTAGCTTGGTGCTAGGTTCCATCATAAGTCCTCCTGGAAAACTATTAAGAAAATTCTAAGGCTAGATCCTAAGTTCTATAAATATAATGGAACAAGATAAACCTCGTGTAAAAATGAGATTAACAAGTTGTAACCAGTCTAACTTTGTATGTAATTAGAATAACAATGATAGTGGTAACCCAAGACTTACATGCCATGTTGTATTCACTTCTAATTCCCAACTTAGGGAAAAAATTATCTTTGTAAGAAGCTGCGTTGAAAACGAGGAATCAACTACAAAGTCATGCTACAACTATTATGAACATTAAAATATAACTTGGGAAAATAACTAACTCATTAATTCAGAGACCTCAAGAGCGATTACTTAACAATCCAAAGTTGAAACCAATGGACAGTAATATAAAGTATTGCAACGCCATAAGACTTTTGGGTAAGAAGGTGCTTGATGAGTATAGAGTGAAGAAACTTTGAATAGAGGACCTCGGGTCTATGTCTGATAGACTTATAGTAAAATTTACCCCAAATTTAAGAAAAATATCTTCACTACGTTGGATAAAACATGAGAGACTACCAATACATATTCGTCGAAGGTTAATTGAATATAAATTGAATCAATAATTCTTTAAAATTTTTGAAATATTTAAGAAGCTCATTATTAACATTCAATTCACTAAAACATTTGAATAAATGCTCATTTCTAAGAAATCTATGACAGATTTTTTTAACAAGAAAGGAAAATTTTTGAATTTTGAAGCTGCCACATTAACTAAAAAATTTAGTGTTATTATTTAAAGAAAACTCACATAAAAATTGAAATATTTCAGTAGTTTTATTATTTCATGCACTATAGAAGACCAATTTATGTTAAAGACATTTTGTGACATAGGAGCTAGCATAAATCTAATGTCTTTTTCAGTGTTTGAAAGACTAGAACTTTAAAAGCTTCAACCTACAATTGTGACCATTCAATTTGCTATCATTTTTTAACTTTTCCTAGGAGGTTATAGAAAATATTCAAATGAAAATAAATAAAATCATCTTCCATATTTATTTCATTATGTTGGATATGAAGGAAGATGTTGAGATCCCAAATATTTTTAGCTGACAATTTCTTGTAACCGTCAGGGCAAATATTGACTTACAAAAAAATAATAATTAATTATTAGACCACAAAATAAAATATTAACTTTTCAAATTCATAATCTCATATCACCCCTACTTATATCCCCAACCAATGTTCGAGAATGGAAATAAAAATATTACAAGAAATTTTAAATGATATGCAGGAAAAAAAAATTTGTACTTGAAAAAAACATAAATATAGGATCATAGCATAATTTTTAGGAGATTCTCCAAGGAATTTCAAATATTGGATAATAGACCAAAGATAAACAAGATATTTGATCATGGAGAAAAATCTTAAGACTTAATTTGACATTGTCTAGCTGATGACATAAAACCAAGCGCTGTTTGACAGACAACTCAAGTGTTATTTTGTTGTGAGATTGCATGATTTACTCTACTTTTTTATGCACACTGGTAACTGGGACAGACTAAGGAAGCACTTATTGGGAGCACCCAATTTCTCTTTAATTGCTTTGGAGTAAGCTTGTTTATCATTTTGCTTGTTAGATTCTACGGAGATACCCACCTCTTGCATAGTCTTGGAGCTTGATGTTGATTTTTGACTTGCTTATGAAATGGATCTTGAACCTGTACAGACATATTTATATTTATCGATGTTTACATATTCACAAGTGTTATTTTTTCTAATACATAATATATTTTATTTCATTTTGTTGTATATATATGTTCTATTTTACTGTGCTCATCTCTCTAATATATTGCATTTATATGTATAGTGTCGAAAATAAGTTTGGGAGATGTAAATGAGTTTATATTACCCTTTAAGTTAAAGTAAATATGTAACTTTAGAGTATATATATGTTGTAGGGTAAATAAGGGTGACAATTACTTTCAATAATAGTTAGAGAGTTAAATTTCACTAAAAATAAATTTTGAAGGGTGTGAATAGGATTAGAAACCCACTAGAGCTTAATTTCTAATTTTAATATCACTAATTTATGTAATTTTCATAAACTCTTAAGTGAGCAATGAATATTTATAAAATTAATATCTCATCATTATAGAACATAGTCACAACTCACTTAAGAGATTTAATTCTTAGTTAGTATTCGTTGAATTATAATTTCTTAGGAAAAAATGGAAGTAATTAAATATTTGATTTGGAATTGGCTCAGTATTGAAACTTATTAAGGTAAGCTTAATCATATATAATAATCCTCCAGGAAAAAAAAACAAAAGATAAATAAAAAAAATGGTTAATGTCTTAAATGAAAACATTTTTTTTAACATAGGAGGATAAGCTTTTTGTTAAGCTCGTTTAAAAATTTAGTGCTGATAAACATATCTAATAAGTCAAAGGATTAAAAGTTTCATTAACTTAACATTGAAAATCTGTATTAAACATAACAATAAGAGTTAGTATTGTTTAAGTGTGCAACTAACTAAATTTCTTGTGTGAATCAGTAATTTCATGGAATTTAGATCTCACATGAGGAATTTAAAAAAATTATATAGATTTATTATTAGTTAGAGTTAATTAATCAAAGACATAAGAGGTTGCTATGAGAATTCTATCTATAAGAGAGACATATGCACTTTAAATTAAATAATTACTAAATTATTAAAAATTATGAGTTTTTTCATATTTAATCTTCTCTAATTTCTATTAAATTGTATTCTTAGATTTTGAAATTATTTGAAGGCAAATAATATGCAACTGTGGGGGAACTTGATGCATGTAAAATCGTGTGAAATATATATTTTTTTATTTTTTATATTATTATTATTATTATTATTGTTATCACTTGTACCTTATTTATACTTTTTTATGTATTTTCTATGTTATTTGCAAGTTATGGGGTTTAAAAGGAACTCAGTTGCATTTGGAGGTCCCAAAATCCAAACCGGCATAACAACACCATTTTATGCATATGTACGACAATAATAGCTTAGCTATGTCAATAAAGGCATGGGTACATTGTAGATTTTTTCCTCTCTCTCATGCGAAACAGAAAGTCAAAAACCCAGGTGCCGCTTTTAGTGGTGCAAAAGCGCCACACCTTATTATATGTGCCACCTATAAGAGAAATAACAATGCAGACATTGAGTGAGGGAGACTTTGACACTTCATAGAAGAGTTGTCATCTTCAAACCAACTCTTAGAGTTATAGTGCTTTAAGTGGGTGTGGTGGGATTGCATGATGATCCGTGGCTGTAGAAGAAAACAATTTGAATTAAAGAGGGTTCTCTCCTCCACAAATGATCTACTCTTGGAGTCACAGGCTAAGGAAGAAGATAATATATGAAGGGAGTTGTCGGAGAATTATCACAACCTTTAATCACATTATGCGTGCGTCTTATAATTATTATATTCAAAATAGGTAAAGATTCAAAGAAGATGTTATAACTTCGTTTAATCGGGTGAAGAACATTAGTTAGATCATACTAATTTTATTTATTTTGGATTTTATAATGAAACTTGTGTCTCGTGCATTCGTTAGGAGTATGACTTAAATTTCTTTTTCACTTGAATTGGATTCTATGCATATTAGTATTATTTTTATTACTTGATTGTGCCTAATTTAAAATTAGAAAATATATGTAACTATTTAATAATTAATTAATAAAATAAATTATTTATTAAAATTTATAAAAATATTAATTATTTTAACAAATAAACAATTAAGTATTAATAAACACATGGTAAATCATTATTTAATATAATTAAATTAATACAATTATCATCAATGGTTTATTAGTTTAATTAATGCTTAATTATTAATCAGCATAAATATAAATAAAAAAATAGTTAAATTTAATTAATTTCATTGATTATATTTTAATATAGAATATTAAACTAATATTTTAACTAAGAGACTTAAAGGTTGAAATATGAGATTTTTTAGTTTATTTTTATTTCATAAGGGAAATGTTACACATTTAGTACTCTTAAACATCAAAATATGTACCTCTTTTTCAAATAATATAAGAGTATAAAGGGCTTACTTCCATCGGCTTCTCCTGAGTGCGCTCACCTACGTGTGACATCTGCCTTTTTGACCTGGGGAAAACTTCGAGGGAGTTCGGATCTTGCAGTGGCGGGAAAAAACTGGGCCGTCTCTAAGCAACCTGGTAGAGAGGAAAATTAATTAGATTACATAAACCGGATGTCATTATGGCGTATCTCGTCATGCCGATAGGTCGGACAGGGCCGCACGAAAATGACGATGGAGAACAGCAGCAGGCCTAATGAGGTTTTCTTATTTTCTGAGAATTAGAGAAAATACTCTTTGTTCCTCACCCTCGCCATCTTGTGCTTTCTTATGGTTTTTGCCGGCCAAACTATACTGGTTTTTGGCGTTCTACCCCAAGATATCCGCTGATGCAGAGATTCACCATCCCTGTTTCTTCTGGAGAAAACTCTAGGTCTTTTTGCTGGTAAGTTACTATGATATCAACAAGACATTAGAAAACCGGATGCATCGGGCTTGCTTCTTCAGTTGGTTTCATTATCTTCCAGGCCTGGATGGAAGAGAAGTACCCTTGAACTGGATGGTAGAATTTCTTCTAACTTCCGGCGCGAATCTTATCAACTACTACTTGATTTGTATTCCGAAGTTCGTATCATTTTCCTTATTTTCCCTAAAATACTTGCATTAATCAAAATTAGGGTTTTCATGGGTCTCACCGCATCCTTCTAAACTACGAATAATTATTGCGTCACTTGGATTTGCCTTTTGCTTTTTTTCACATTCTTAGGCCTAATTATGGATTTTTTTTTTTTTTTGGATGTGGAAAGGTTAGGTCTTTTGGGCATAATTACTTTCCTCGTCCTGACTGTCCGACGCATGTAAGTATTCTTTTTGACTTTTTGTTTCACGGCTATTTATTGACTTCCGCTTTTGTATAGTTGGCGGTGAATGCCCAATTACCACTATGTAGTTAAGGCTTTCAATTTTTAATTAGTTCTTTCGCAGCTATAGCATTCCGTTTTTTTTTCTTAAATATTATTGCATCTCTCAGGCTGCTGGAGTTATTGGTGCTGCAAACCAAAATAGGCCAAACCCTTTTATAAGGTTAGTATATTGTTTTTCATCCTTCAACATAGCGTTATAATTCTTTGCATAGATAACTGGCTCTATGTTTTTTTTTAAATGATGGATTTTTCCAGCTTAATTGTGTGTGTGTGTTTCGTATGCATTGTTTTCTGCTTAACTTCAGCATTTTTGTTTGATAAAATCCTGAAGCAACCTTTGTGGGCATTCTTGTGTGCTAGTAAGCACCAGCAGGAAACTTAATTCCTCTAGGAACTTAAGTAGAATCCACGGCTATTGTTGGCATATTTATGAAGCCACAGTTCTGTGTATTTGTAGGTGTGCAGAATCATAGGATGATGTATACAGTATGACAGTGTATTTATCATTGCTGTAAAGATTTTAATTTGTTATCCTATTGTATGTTTTTTTTTTTGCCTTACATCTTAAGATAATTGAATTCAATATGCCATGTAATTGTTGGCATTCACAAAAAAAGAAAAAAACAAAACAAAACAAAAAAGACAACTCAGGCTAGCATTCTAAATCTAAAACCCGTCCATTCCATGGTGTGTACACTTAAAAAGATTTTCTATGCTAATGGGGTTACTAATACATGTAATTTCAATATATAAATATAAAACTCATAAATGAGTCAATACCATATTAGCAAAATCAAAGTCATCACACTCAAAGTCTTTGTGTTAGAAGGACTAACGGAAGCCATTGATTAGGTTGGACTTGCTAAACTTGTTTGCTGCATCACTTACAAAGCCCTCTTTTAACCAAAATATACTGTGAAATTAGGTTTTTTTCCCAGGTTTTCCACCTCTATTTTATATTTTCTTTTGGGTAAGATAAGCTATGGTTGGGAACAAGGCTTCACAGGTTAAAGAACAACAAAATATCTTTGTTTTTGATTGTTTGGATCAGGTTCTATTGTTAGATCACGGACGGTGGAATAAGGGGATCTTGATAGGATTTATCACCGCTCCAACCAATCCCCTCTAAGCATTCAAAAATCATTCTATTTAAGCCGCTGAAATATAAAATCAATATAGAGCCTTGCAACATATATAATTTTGAAGTCTTTCTTAAAATTTGGATGAATAATTAGACATGTAGGGTTATGCCCTGAGAGCTTTGAATTAAGAACGTTAAGTCTTATTGAGGGAAAAATATCTAGGTTGAATTTATCCATTGATTTATTATCCTCCTGTCGAGCCATATTCCATCCTCTCAATGCGGGCTGTGAGCTTTATATAATTCACAAATGGTTAACGATTTTACCTATTTTTAGATGAAACATACCAGAGGTTGCTCGCTGGTCTAGATGTGCTCTCTATGTACTGTTCGTTTTCTATTTCGTTTGTTTGATCTCATTTACATTCCAGTGCAAATGTATACCATTTATTTATCTATGGTTGGTAATAAGGGTGCATTCTTTGTAAATCCCGTTTAGTACTGAATTTCACCATTTTCTGACTGTATGGATAGAAAGTAGTAATTTTCTTAAGCATCTCCTTCAGAATGTTTTTACTACCGTACATAACCAAAGCTTGGGATTTTAAGGATTATAGATATTTTAGTTGATAACATGACAAATATGTTTGAATTCTATATGTTAGATCAATCTAAATGTTTTATTTCTGTCCTACTCAATGCTTTTAATGAGCTTTTATGCACCCGCTTTGTGACTTGTCTTTCTGGCCAAAGCTGGCCATGTAATTTCATAACTAAGTCTATTTTCTCTTCATGGTCCTACTTTTGGAACTGTACTGTGCATGGATGGAAATCCTCCAAAACTGTGATGCGCAGTAATTATTATTTGGACATGGTATTCCTCACCTATTCAAAAGAGAAAAAGAAAAAAAATCCTAGCAACATGCTTTTTGATTGCTCGGTATATCTTCACACATGTGGGTGGAAGTTGTCATTGCTATTCACCCGTGTTTTTTGTCTCTCCCTTTTCCTTCTCATTTGAAGGTGTTGCTTACTACAAGTCTGCTGTTTTGTAGGGAAGGAATTTCGGGGCTGGAATTTGACTCCAAGGTTTGTTTACCATCTTTGCCTTATTCAAGTCTGAAGTCTGGGTTTCTAATTCTTTTTATTTCTGAATTATATTACATTTTCTTTGATTTACTTTTTTGGTTTTATTTTTTGCATAATTATTCTTTGGCATTTACTTGCCATGAAGCAAAGGAGTCACTGCTGGAGGCTTGGAGCTTTCCATGCGATATATAGTTTATTTGTAGTTTTAGAGCTTATTCTTCACATTTTCTGACTTACTAATTGTTAAAGCTCTTTCATATGTCCTTTTATTTGAAGTGAGTATAGGTAAGGATCTTTGATTCTCTGGATGCATCACACATTAAATTGTAAATGCCTCGGTAAAACTTACTAATGATGACTTTTGCCTGATAAGTTATCGTATGAAATGATTCTACAAACTGAATTTTGAGCTAGATGAAACTTAAGGAGTGACTAGTTTCCTTTTGTCTGTTACTGTAACTGCAATTGTGAAAAGTTGCTCATGTAATTTACATTTTTTTTCTTTTACTGTTCAGTCAATATGCTCATTACAAAAAGCGGCTGTCTAAAAATTGAATGTCCTTAGAATTTCTTCTAGTGCCTATCAAGTACAGTGTCATGTCATACGAGATGCCTTAGAGTCTAGTTTTTTATTATGCGTATCTATGATGAAATGCATGAGAACAAACAAAAAGATGACAATATTGTAGTCCACCAACTATTAGTGAGGTGTCTAGTTTGTCCTTTTTAATGCAATGAAAAAAAGCAATATTTGTTTCAAAGAATTATTTAAAGATTACTCAAAACTAAAAGTATACACAAAATCTGAGATCGGTATAAACCATGCAATAGCTAGGATTCACATTGCTATAAAAAATTAACATTGTAGCATATTTTGATTAGAAATCATAGTCACTCGTGCAAAAATCGATTGTGAAGTATGTAAATAAAGAATAACATGGATATAAATCACCAACTAAGATCCAACCTTTATGGTAAAAGAAAGTTTTCCCTGCAAAATTGTCATCAATATCACGAGTATGAATATACTATTTTATTGAGCTATTGAATATTGTATACCCGTGTAAAGATCCCTTGTTTATAATCAAAATCAAACTCATAATTGGCGGTTTCCCAACATCCCGAAATTTGGATTGAAATTACAAAAAATAAGTCTCTGATATTAGTTACAACCAAACAGGAAGTTTTGGGTCGCTACCCCAATACCCCAATTGAAAGTTTGAGTTTCTTGCATATTAGTAGTTTGAGTTCAAGTGGTATCTTCGGGTATTAGTGAGATGCAAGCTATTTAGGTGAAGGTTGATGATGGAAGGATAGTTCTTGTTTTATGTTAGAGGTTCTTGATTGTAATGCTACCCAACCATTTTTTGGCCTTGAAGGAGGGGGCCGCTACTATAGATTGTAATTTGAATTTTGGAAATTCGGGGGAGGCTTTTTTGTATGAATTGTTGATTTAAGAACTTCAGAATGAAGAATTTTGTGTTGTGGTAACCCAACTGATGATGTTTGCGCGGTAGTTGGAAATGAATAAGATATTCATATGCAGGAAGCAGGTATTGCTGATCAAGGCCCCTCAAGCGGGTGTGGGAAGGCTTCTTCATTTTTTTCTAAACCTCTCTTTAACAATTTAAGAGTTATTGCGGACTTACATGATATCAATACCAATGATTTTTCTGGTATCCAAAGAAAGACTGACATATCCTTGCTGGGATCTCTCTCTTGGTCCTCTCAGAGGCTGCCAACCGAGCAACACAACAAGGAATTTGTTGGGAGGTCCTTCATGACTAGCTGAAATCCTTTTTTTTGGTAATAACAGGGCTTGATCGAAGTCAAATCATAATCTAGTGTTCTTCTTTGGAGGACATGAAGAATTATCCCGAGTTATCATGCTAAATATGGATAATTTCTAGCAGAACATTAAAAACTTGATACGGCGATTGTAGGAAAGCTTCTTGGAAGGCACATTCCTTATGCTGCCCTAAACGATGAATTAAGCTGAAAATAGGCTCAATTTGGTTCTTTCAAACTTGTCATGTTCTCAAACAAATGTTTTATCTGTATTTTTTGAAAATATGGAAGCTAGAAATGCTTTTCTTTTGGGAGGTCCCTGGTTTGTCACGGGTAATATAATTGGGATTGATATGTGGAAGCCCAATGTTTCTCCAAATTCTCATCGTGGTTTCTCGACTGCTATCTGGATTCATTTACCTCATCTTTTTATATATTGTTGGGATAATACCAATATCTCTCGTATAGCTGCGATGGGTGGACAACTGATATAGATTGATGCTCAAACAGATTTATGGGGACGAAACAATTATGCTAGAATTTGTGTCCAAATTGATATTTCTAAAAGTTTTGTTGCTGGTGCCTGGATCCATGGGATTGGTGGTAAGTTTTATAAAAAAATTGAATATGAAGGTATTTCTCACCTTTGTTTTAAGTGTGGTATAGTTGGTCATAAAATAAAATTGTGCACTTGGATTTCTTCTCTTGTTGGAAAAAGAAATTTTAATAGGGCTGCTGCTTATAATCTCTCAGAGGACCATATGTCCCCTATTCAAGGTGAAAAGCTTAGTGCTGAAAGTGAAAAGGATTTGAATAATCAAAGGGTGCAACTTGATGGCAGGATGGGGGTGGAAGCTCCTTGTAATGATCAAAATTTGAAGGAGAATGAGGTTGCTGCTATTCATGGTATTGATCTTAGTTCAGACGAAGAGAGGCCAAGGCAATAGGCTGCTACTAAGGGAAGTGGTAACGAGCGGATATCACAAGGCTAATACCAAGGAGTCGTCCATTGAAGACCTTTTGGAGCCATGGACGTTGGTTTATAGAAGATGGCGCAAGCAAGAGAAGGAAACTTTCGTTAAAGGGTAGGAGAGTCATAAACTATCCAAATCTTTTCATGCTAACGAAAATAGGAAGTCTTCTTATCTTTCTACTTCGGATGCGGATAAAAATCTATTGAAGCCACATGGAGAAAGACCCCTGTGCCTCTTCCTCTAAGAACAGGAATTACTCTGTGACTAAATTGGTTGATTTGCTTCATAAAGAGACCAAGAAACTGCAAGAAAATAAGGTTAGGAATGTTGCGGAAAGACGCTTTACGACTCAGTTGAATAAGTGTGTTTACAATCCATGACCGACCGAACATGTTGGCAGAAAAAGACAAACGAATCCTTCTAATATAATAATCGATGCAGTCGCGTCCCCTTGTGTTGATCAATGACATCCATGCTGTTCTAGAATCCGCTGGGGTACTCATAAAAGAGCAACGGAGAATTATTTGAAGCATCTTATTCGTTTTTATAAATTGTTTTTTATTGGGCTTGTTGAAACAAGAGTTGAACACCTTAGTCATAAGGATATTGATTCCATGGTTGGTACCGAGTGGAATTTTGATTTCCAGAGGTTTAATTGTTCTTTGGAGAAAAGGTATTATTTCCTTTATTATTATTTACAAGGAGGAGTAGGTCATCATTGGTAAAATGAGTCTTCCATTCTCGCTTTGAGGATACTTGGCTCTCTTAGCCGACTGCTTGACATATTGTCCAAAAGGAATGAGTTAAGTTGGATTTTGGTTCTAATCATAAAATTTTGTAGAAGAAAAACAAGCATATTTTGATGTCTATTATGCGTGGGAGTAAGCATAAATTGAAAGAATTGGACCAACTCAAAGTTTCCTTGGAGGCGGATATTCATGAACTTCAAGAAATTGATTTTTCTAGTGGGTCTCCTCCTTGAACAATCTGTGGAACTACAATCCAAGGCTCATGAGCTGAATATCACTTTGTGGATGACCTTATTCTTTTTGCGGAAGCTTTGTTGGATAAAGCCAGACTCCTTTAACTTGATGCAGGGAGATTAATGTGTTTCGACTAGGCAAAAGATTAACATATCCAAATCAGCCATTATGTTTAGTAAGGCTATCTCGGGATGGAAGGCTAGAAGAATTGCTAATTTTTTTAATTTATGCGAGGAGATGGATTATCTTGGTATTAGGCTCGCTCTATGTAAACTTTGGAATTGAGACTTTAGCAATTTTTCTTCTAAAGTTGCAGCTAAATTTAATGTGTTGGGGCATTAGACATCTTTCCATTGCCGAACGAGCTACTTTGATCAAATCTTCGTTACTTGCCATGCCAATGTATCTTCTCACTCATATGGAAGTGCAGAGTATTGTGCCTCAAGAGATTCCAAGAAAATGTTAGCAATTTTTATGGCGTAAGGATCCTTTCAAATTGATGCTACACTACATTGCTTGGGATAAGCTGTGTAAACCGGTGCATCTTGGAGGCTCGGGTTCTATGTTTTTGAGATTTGGAAGGGGCGCTTAAGGGCTCAATTAGCTTGGAATTTCTTAAATGACCATAACTCTTTTCTTCATGGGGCTATCAAGGATATCTATGGTCTGCTTTTGTGGAATGTAAAGCATAACCATAATGTTTCTCCTACTTGGAGGTTTTTACGTGATAGGCCTAAAGCCCTCAATCCTATATTATTGTTGACCTCATTTTTGTGAGGTCTTAGTCTCCTACTCTTAGAACCTAGGATCTAGCTTTAGGAGTTCTTATTGACAATCCTAGCGGACTAGTAATGGAGCCCACCTCCCGTAGAACTTCAAACCGCTTCTTTACTCATTTTTTGTGAGAACTCGCACGAATGGTCCCAAGCACTCAACTTCTAGTTGCAAGGGCTAATGACCAACATGCAGAGGGTCTGAAAATGAGTTCCTATAGGATCAAACGACCTTAGGTTAACCCTCGGTGACTCAGCAACGCACTTGTTGCATCACACACAATTTTGGATTAAATTGACTCGCCCGCCGGCAAACTCGTCCGGACGACCCCGGATGACGAAACGGATTGCGCCGACGCGTCCGGAACGTCGACTTTAGCTAGAAAGGACACCCATATTTCTAGGGTTACACACGCGCACATATGGCACGGAAATCGATGCACGATAGCGGGCGTGGGCCCGGGCTCAACCCAGGTTCATTTTGAGTTTGTCTTGAGCTGGATATGGGCTGAACACAGGTTTCTTGACTCAGCTTATAAGATTTTGAATTTCAAATCTTAAATTTTAAATTTATCATTTAATTCTCCCCATTAAACTTTTCTAATTAACCTGTCTGCCTGAAAGGAAATCATTTATTTCCCCGTCAACTCTCAAGTAACAGCTCCTTGGATTAATTCGCCCGCTCCTATTCAAAAAGGAACGTCGGCTTCTTCTTAAAAATGGGGGAGACGATTTTGTTCCTTCTCACACTCTCGA
>NW_018165555.1:775185-775804 GCF_001263595.1 Phalaenopsis equestris
CTACGTAAGAGGTACTATTTCGTAATATGAAATGTATTTTTTTATGCTTAGGATTTATATGCTAATTTGGAAATAATTTGGGCACCATTTTGGGGCAATTTCGACACTGTTTTGGGTACTTTTGCTTGCTGATTTAAAGAGGCTTACATAATGTTTTGAGGCGAATTTAAAGTCTGATTTTAACGCATTATTTTGGAGACGCTTTAGGTGCCAATTTAAACTTATTTTGCGCACTGCTTTGGAGTCACTATAAGTGCTGATTTGGATTGTTGTTTTGGAGTCACTTTATGTGTCGATTCGGGCCGGATTCGGGCCGATTTTGTGCATTGTCTTGGAACAAACTTAAGTATTCTTTCTGAGAGTTTATTTAATAACAGTTATTGAAAGATTTCACACGTTTTTTTAGGTTGATTCACTTGCTATTTCCTTTTTTGATTTGTTAGTTTTGAAAGCGGATCAATCTTTTCTTTTCGTTTGTTTTGTTATTTTTTAAATGGTCAAATCAAAAAATGGGAATTTTTGATTTAATTATTTGGAAGATATAGAAAACCTCAAATCACCTTAAGCATAAGTTAAAGTGTAGGTTTCCTAATCCTAAAACTTTACACCCTAAGTGAGA
>NW_018165555.1:775836-776072 GCF_001263595.1 Phalaenopsis equestris
GCATAGGCTCAGCATAGGCTCCCTAGATTTTAGGAGCATACCCTAGGTGAGAGCCCATCCACCTAATCCTCAACATAGGCTCCCTAGATTTTAAGAGCACACCCTATGTGAGAGTTCATCCACCTAATCCTCAGCATAATCTTCCTAGATTTTAGGAGCACACCCTAGGCGAGAATCCATCCACCTAATCCTCAGCATAGGCTCCCTAGATTTTAGGAGCACACCCTAGGTGAGAG
>NW_018165555.1:777702-792650 GCF_001263595.1 Phalaenopsis equestris
GCGACATGAGTCCTAACTCGATTTAGGTTCCGAGGTTATCGTACGGTACGATGTCAACCCTCATTTCTCTGTAGGCTATTTGTATAATCGGGTATTATGCAAATGTAAGTCCTAAGTAATAAAATTGGCAGGATTGAACATTTAAATAACATCATCTCTAAAAATGCAGCCACACATTAGGATAGTTTGGGAAGTCACTGAGGGTTCTCCTCAGGATCTGTGACATCCCCTACCTTTTCTTTCCTTTGGACTCCTGAAATAACTGTTCACATTTGAGCCACTCCCATTTGCCCTTCTACGTCCTACCTTGAAAACCTGAACCTTGAATTCTTGAAGACTAGAACCATTGATCATTATCGAGAGTTTTCTCAAGTGACTCCCGTCATTTGGGATGTAATTAACTATAGGGGCTTGCCTCTATAGGGAACTTGGAACCCAGGTAAAATAAACCCTATTTAATCTTTGTATTAAATAGGGGAATTTGTCGGTCATATATAAAAGGTTCGCAGACCAAACGGATGTCACAAATCTCTTAGTTTGCAGGATTGGGTCTATCGCTGATGTCTACACTTATCTCTCGGGAAGGTGTAGTATTCGCGGTATCAGACACGATTATGCAAACTATCAGACTAATGAGATCCACTTGGTCTCATTTTTTTAAAAAAACTAAAACACACTACTTTTAAAACCCAAACTATATATCTTTTATACTTAAATTAAATCTCAAAAAAATTATTTTCATATTTCATATTTTCAAATAAATCTAAATCAATCTAATCGAAAAGAAAAAGTTGACCGACAATTATCAGATTGATCATTGCTAATGGTTGCAAGGTTAATGTGTTGGAACAAACTTGGATTTTTGAAAGCCCAAAGGGCAATATATTAAATAAAAAGTAGGGTACAGTTAGATTTTGTGGAAGGTCCCAAACTTGGCACCTAGCCCACACAAAAACCACTAAATGAAATAGTTCCAAAAAAGAGAAAATACAACAAAAAACATAAGAGATCTAAATAAAAAATTAAAAGGTGTCAAAATAAGATTATCTGGTAGTTGGAGAGCGACCTGATTTTGCCTTGCCTCTGCCTCTGCCTCTAGTTCTAGGGAAGGAGCCAGCTAATAAATTGTTCAAATGAGTGCCATTGCCAGTAGTAACCAATGTATCATCCAATAGATTTCCTAGCTCTAGTCGTCCTCTGTTCTTTTTCTTCCTCGTGTAGACTTGCCATTCCTCATCCGAAGATTGACTTACCTGATCAGCAGAATGGTCTGAAGTGTGCATGATATGTGTAGGTTGTTGAACATTAGAAGCAACTACTTGTTGTACCAGTTGATCTTCCATCGGGTCGAAAGAGCACTCTCGTGTCTCCTGACATGTAAGTGGGTCTTCTTCAATAACATTAAGTGGTATCAACACATTCAAATCTGTACCTGTAGTAAGGTGTTTTTCATGTGGATGTTTTTCATGTTTTTCATGTGGAACTGCGATGTTGGAAAGAGGATCAGATTGGAACTTCTCAGCAAGGATGGTAGGTGGCTGATCTTTAGCGATATTCGACCTTAGATGAGGATGCAAGCGATAACAAATAATAGAAATGTGACCAAACATAGTACAATGAGAGCAATAAGGAGGATGTGGTTCTATTTCAATCTTTTGCCAATACCCGGTGTGAATAGTGCCAATCTATATCTCATTCGGAGGTTGTTGAGTGATATCTCTCTCAACTAACACAAGTCACAAATGATCTGGTGACAGAATGAGTAGGACTATCCATCTTGAGAGGCTTACCGCAAGCAATTGCTAAAGAGTAAAGAATTTCCATGTTGAACAAATGTAATTTTAGCCCCAGAAACTTTATCCAAGCTAGAATGATAGGGAACTTCGCTTTTGAATCAAAATTAAAAGTCCACTTCAGAATTTTCATAAAACGATTGTTGATCTTGATAACTTTTCGAGAGAAGATGCGAGTGTAATCGAAATCGTGAGATAGCTGAATAAGTATATGTTGACAGTCTAGTAGACCAATGTTCAATAATTTCATAGCATCAAATTCTTTCCTAATGATCTCCATATATATATATATATTAACATTAATTTATGCCTTATCTAAAAAAAGATTCGAAATCTCTTATCTATTCAAGTATTAACATTTTGAGTGTTTCCATCCAAGTCAATGTGATTGAGAATCTCAAACATCATTGTGATCACAAATTATAGGAAGACGAAATGATAAAAAAATAGGTGGATCATAATTAATGTTAATGATTGCAAATTTAGTAGTGATCATTTCATATGGCTTGGTGTGGCAGGTCCAAGAGTCCTTAATGTCAACGAAGAATCTAAAATTAGATCAAAGTTATCATTGCATTATTGGTCTAATAAAGTGGAGGAGTCCGAAGTGGTAGAAGGAAAAATTTGAAAATTTGATTGTTTCTTGTGTACCCGATAATTATTTTTCTTTGGATCCGGGTGCGACTTGAAGTATTAAAAAAATTCATGTTAAAGAATTTTACAGAATGAACAATGTGATGAAATACTTTCAAACTCAACGTATGCTAATATTCACTGGATAAGAAGTTAATCCATAAATTTTCTAAGTTCTAACTAAGAAGTAAGGGCTAGTTCAATTAAAATTGAGCCACATAGGCTAGAAGGCCTTGAAAGGCGAGCTATAGCTTTATTCACTTACAAATGTCTAGGTGATTTTTCAATAGAGTTAAAATGAAGAGACCATTTTAGTATACATATAAGGGGGTCATTGATATAATATGGCTTTCTAGAGAAAAATTGGTATAATCTGCCTTTGAAGTAGTCTAAGCATGATGAGGGTAAATGAATTTAACTGTATGGTTATTAACCAAATATAAATTAAACATAAATTTCTGGGTAACCTCCAGACTAGAGTGCTCCATTAAGAATTAACTGACAATAGAATTATATAGAGGCTTAACAAGCTTGGAGATCTCCGCTTAAATGAAGATAAGCACCTTTTTGGCTTGATATTTACACGGATTCTTATATTAAGGTGATATTGGATTTTAAGAAAAAAAATAAAGTGAAATGGTTGGATGGAGAAATTAAAATTTTGAATAGTTCAACCAACAAATACTATTGTATAGGCATGAGAAGGGAGAGTTAGAGAAGTTGCAATTTTTGAAGGTATGGAAGGGAGAGGAAGAACCTCTGTGGAGTAAGTCAAATTAGGTTAAGATAATGTTGGCCAAATTAGGGATTCAACTGAAACCTTAAGTGTAGTGAAGATGGGAGCAGGAAAATAATAATTACGGATCAAAGGGAGAGGATGCTAGCCTGTGCTGCTCATTGAATTTCTAATTGAAACTAACATTAGAAAGGAACAATAGAGGGAAGCAATGCACATCTTAAGTAGTTTGAACAAACAAACATAAAAATACTTTTGAAGGTGTTGCACAAAACTTCCAATGAAGTTAGAATAGTCAAAAGATCAAAGACATCTTTATTTGAAAATTAAGATTTGTCTAAGCACCTCAGATAAAAAAAAAAATTGATCATGTAAGCGCAAGGAGTGAAAGCACGGATTACATATTGCCGAGGGTGTTAGGAAACAACTTGAATAAAGATGAGGCTATGCGCCTCATGAGTGCGAGCGCTGAGAGGTTGAGAATAGTGGACACGAAATGCTCATGCATGCTGCCATGCTGCCATGGAGTAGGAACAAGTGTTATGCTAGTTTGGGAGTGTTCGAGGATTGACACTGTGATATATACATTCTAAGATTTAGGTTTTCTAAATGCAAGTCTAGAATGAGATGTAAGGAAAGCACACATGAATTAACATGCAGGGCCTACCAACTCGTAGGTCAAATTTTGTAATCGATAATAAGGAATTTTTGTTGTAAAGTTTCAAAATAAATATTATATTGAAGTGTCTCCATATACTATTATAATCCATGAACCAGTTCGTGCTTCAACTGCATTGTCAACATCATTCCCTGTTGAATCCAGGCACCCAACCCCCTTCTGTACAATACTCAGCCCATCACACTTAATCAAGCCAAAATGCTCTGGTTCTCACAAATTTTTTCTTCTCGCATGATCATCACGTTCACACGGCCACCCCTAGTCACTTAATAGGACCACATCGGGTTGGGGCATCACATGACCTTCTTTCCATTTTATTCGATTTTCCTTTCCTTGTTTCTCTTATTGTGACAGCCTGAACTTTCACCCATCAAGGTATTGCCCACTTTGCCTGCTTTGGCCGAAAACCTTATGGTTTTGCCCTATTAGTGTAATTTTGTAGAAGGTCACCCATCCTAGGAATTATCCATGATGTGCATACTTAACTTTGTAGTTTCTATTAAAATTCCACTATTACACCAAAATACGCCTCAATGTTTAAGAGTTCAGCTTCATTCTACTTGTGAGGTTTCACAATCTCCCCCACTTAAGTAGCCGACCTTCTCATATCCTAAAATCATCCACCAAGCAGATGAGATTCAAGAGGTGGCTTCTACAGATTCAAGAGGTGGCTCCTACCATGCATCACTTTCTCTCATCTTGGGTTTAATAGGCGGTTCTCATGTCGGAACACTTTGTTTAATATGACACTTAGTTCCTATATTTTGGCTTATGTAATGCTTTGATACCATTTCTGACAACCCAAACTCTCACCCATCAAGTTATTGCCACCTTTAGTTTAATATCCTCATAATTTTGCTTTATTGGTATAACTTTCGAGGAGGTCACCCATTCTAGGGTGCTCCATGATGAGCACACTTAACTTTGAAGTTTCTAATGGAGTTCTACCGATATACCAAAAGGCGCCTCGAAGTTTTAGAGTTTGGCTTTAACCTTCTCAAAGGGTTTCACAATCTCCCCCACTTAAGCATTTGAGCCGCAAAGCCCTTTAATCAGTGCATCACCTTCTCCATCTACTGAGAGCCAGCAACTACAATAAACTTTCTTTTTTTTCCCTTTATTAACCTTTTTATTTGTTGCCATTTTGCATCCCCTTGACATCTAAACTCATATATTCATAGGGCTAGTTATTGTAATGAGAGGATTTGATTATATACTTTTCTGTTTAGGCTAGGAACATGTTATTGTGATTCTTGTTAAAATCGTGTTCTCTTAGTATTTTGGTAAAATAAATATAGTTAAAATTTTAAACCTAATTATCATATTCGGTTGTTGAAAGATGTATTCTACAATCATAATAATTAGATTGGTTGGATTTGGAGTAGCCTATGTTGATTTGTTCTACTTTCTGACCTAGTAATAACTTGAATATATTAAGCCTTAAAAATTGTAAGAAATTCCTTGGTAAACTAAGTCAACATAGGCCTACGAATTGGAGCGGAAAGTGACAAAGATAAGCAGAAGGGCATGCAATGTTGCGGTCCTATAAAGTTACTGGGATTGGCTACATGTGTGCAATGATCATGTAAGGAGAGAATTTTTCACGAGAATAGAAGTGTTTCAACTTGTCTGTGTGCGCTTGGGTGAGTTTTGTGCAAATGGCAGGTAGGGTTGACGAGGGATCGGCGTTGACAGTTCAGTTTAGGGCTGAACTGGTTCATGGGTTATAACATATGCAAATAGGATTTTGACAACAATGGAGAAAATTAGATCTAACAGACTAAATTAAATCTCAATTGTACATACAAACATAAAATTTTAAAATATGTAAATGAAAAGAATATGTATAGAAGTCACCGAAGAAGAAGCGTAACCTTAGCTCAATACTTATTCTCTGTTCAAAGGATTCACATCCAATAATATATGGCTGGAATTTTATTGAACCATTGAATGCCACTTAAAATGCTAGAAAATCTTTATTTTATAATCAGAACTAGACCTACAGATTTTATTCTCGTATAATCCTAGGATTTGCACTAGAATTTCAAAACAAGGAGTTTTCACTTTTTATATTAGGAAAAAGCATGTTTCAAAGCCAAAGCCCCCTTCTTTTTTCCAAACTGAAAGTTTTTATTCCCCTATATGCAAGTCAGCACATGAAAAACAATGTTAACCTTCCCAACGTTGTTTTTTGGCGAAAAATAAACAATAAATTTTTTTTAGAAATATAACGGATCAGTGGGCTAATTATAACTACCAAAAACAAAAAGCTGAATCAAGAAACAGGTGGTTGGGCCAACACCAATAACTAATCAGTCCGATATAGACTTTAAAGAACTACCAATTTTACTAGAGATTAGCACAAAAGGCATATTACAAAAAAAATAAAAATAAAAATAAAAACTATGAAAATAAGTAAAAGGAGAAAAGTGTCACAATAGTCCATTGACTATTTTTAGGGGGCATTTTAGTCGTCGGATCTTTAAAAGTGCCAATTTAGTCCCCAAAAAATTTTAATATAGGCTGAAATAGTCCCCACAAAAGACTATTTTAGCCCCAATTTAAAAAGCTCGGGAACTAATTTGCCACTTTTGTAGACCATGGTACTAAAATGAGTATGTAAATAGTCTAAAGACTATTTTAACACTTTATTTATAACTAAAGCAACTCAAAATTTAAAATAACCATGGGCCTGGCTCGAGGTTTATATATCCTGTTTCCAACATGCAAATCAGGAAGCCTCCCTCACATTCATTTATAATGGGTGGATTGACAATACTTAAGTATTATATTGCCCATACTGGAAATTGCATACAAATATCTTTTTTTTTTTCCATTTTCTTAGCTATAATCAATTAGTGTATGTCGCATGAAGGAAATTTTAATATAATTTTTTTTAAAGCTATAATATTTATAGTTTCTTTTAATTTCTGAATTATTATTATTTGAAAGCCAATTTATGACTTAGGCTTCCAAATTCACTATTTATTTTTAGAGATCAATGAAGACGATCCTTGACTTAAATAGTCAGCCACTTTTTGAATTAGCAAAGATTTTAATGGTCTATTATTCATTTTAATGAATATGCTAGAATGTTGGATGACGTCTTTTTTTTGTGTTTGTGTTTGTGTTTGTGTAAATGCCTGTGATGCGTCAAAAAAAATAAAAATAAAAATAAAAACTATGAAAATAAGTAAAAGGAGAAAAGTGTCACAATAGTCCATTGACTATTTTTAGGGGGCATTTTAGTCGTCGGATCTTTAAAAGTGCCAATTTAGTCCCCAAAAAATTTTAATATAGGCTGAAATAGTCCCCACAAAAGACTATTTTAGCCCCAATTTAAAAAGCTCGGGAACTAATTTGCCACTTTTGTAGACCATGGTACTAAAATGAGTATGTAAATAGTCTAAAGACTATTTTAACACTTTATTTATAACTAAAGCAACTCAAAATTTAAAATAACCATGGGCCTGGCTCGAGGTTTATATATCCTGTTTCCAACATGCAAATCAGGAAGCCTCCCTCACATTCATTTATAATGGGTGGATTGACAATACTTAAGTATTATATTGCCCATACTGGAAATTGCATACAAATATCTTTTTTTTTTTCCATTTTCTTAGCTATAATCAATTAGTGTATGTCGCATGAAGGAAATTTTAATATAATTTTTTTTAAAGCTATAATATTTATAGTTTCTTTTAATTTCTGAATTATTATTATTTGAAAGCCAATTTATGACTTAGGCTTCCAAATTCACTATTTATTTTTAGAGATCAATGAAGACGATCCTTGACTTAAATAGTCAGACACTTTTTGAATTAGCAAAGATTTTAATGGTCTATTATTCATTTTAATGAATATGCTAGAATGTTGGATGACGTCTTTTTTTGTGTTTGTGTTTGTGTTTGTGTTTGCGTAAATGCCTATGATGCGGGTGTCTGTTCTCTGTCAGACGTGACGTGAGCGTTTGTTTGACGCTAGACCGTGCTAGGCGCGGTTCAGATGATTCGAGGGTCAACCGACCTTCTAGTTTACTTGGGGTTGCCGCCCATTCTATCGAGGCCACTCCTTAGCTACCCTAGGTTTAGAAGTATATTTGTTTTTGTGTTTAGGATAATTTTTTATTGTGTTTCTATCAGGGAAGCTGTCAGAGTCTCTTGTTTTCTCTTATAGGGTTGTACCCAAGTGCGAGTGATGCTCCTACTATTTCTTGTTTCGAGGTGGTGATTCGCTCCCAAGGGTCGAATGCTTCTCCGGCGGTATCTTGTTACCGAGAGGTTATTTATCTTTGACTTTTCCACAACCCTCCCTTCGCTGTCGCCACTACCTTTCCTCATTGCAGGTATCGCCAGAAAACATTTCAGCTGTCTTCTTGCAATTCCAGCCGCAAGTCACCTACCTTAACACCTATTGTTGCGGTTCCAACATTTCGACTGCACATCTCTTTTCCACCCCATTGCCAATGGTCTTTCTTCCCCATCCTGCAATCCCCTTAGTCGACCACCCTTAGCTTCCTCACCTGTCACCTCTCAGCCATACCTTACCCTTGTTGAATTCCCACAACTATAGCTAGCCACCTCTTCTGTCACGGCCGCACCCTACCACAACCATGTTCCAACCTACCTAAAACATCCACCTTCTCCCATCGTCCCTTCCGGCAATCACACCACCGCAACCCCTTTTCCAACCTACTGCCCTTCTGCAACAACCAACCATTGCACTTCCATCTTGCTTAACTGTTTTCCTTAATCTGCTGCTTGCAACCCTAGTTGAGTGAGTGCTGTGTCTGTTATTTCCCTTTTCAATATGTTGATTGTAACCACATATTAGCTTCATCAGTAATAATATTGTTTGCCTATTGTTGTTTGGGTTAACTCTAACATCATTTAGTATCAGAGCTAGTTTAACTCTAGTCATTCCTAGAGTTTCCAACATCCACCAATACTCAACTTTATCTCCATGCAAAATTCTTTCCCTTAACTGATTCAAACCAACAACTCAAAAACTTTCTTCCCCACCCTACATCATCCCTAACCATGCCACCGTCGAGATAATTTTCGGAGATATGATCACGAGGAAATGCCATAATGCTTTTTATGAGAAATCCGCAAAGAGGTGTGCATGAACTTTCTATTGGAAGTTCTTCAACTATAATAGAGGTCTGCCACCTTCAAGGAGAGATAATTCGAATGGGTCACCCGTAGCCACGAGAGTGACTTGCTAGATCAGAGGAATGGATTGAGCCTCTTCCACCATGTAGTTTCTAGGGATGAAGAACCACAATCCCAAAGATTTGATCTGAAATATTAGCGAAACCTGGATTTAAAATTAAGGTGGATTTGCCATATTTTGACGACCACTTGGATCCGGACGAGTTTGTTGAGTGGCTCCAGACTGAGAAAATTTTCTCTGAGTATCAGGATGTCTCACTGTACAAAAGAGTAAATCTAGCCACCAGGAAGTTAAAGAAGGGTATATTGTTTTGGTGGAAAAATTTGAAGCACCCACGTTAGCGAGAAGGAAAGAGTAAAATTACTACTTGGTCTAAAGATGAAAAGAAACATGCAGCGCCAGTACCTACCAGTTCATTAAAAACAAAACATTCTTGAGGAAACATCACTGGGTGACCGCCATATCTTACAGACAGAGTTCAACCCTGGGATCAAGCATCAAGAGTACATCCACCCGAACATCCAAGCCCATCCCTCCTGAGGAGACACTAGTTTAGAGTGAAGAATAGGTGGAACCAATTAATATTCCCAAATTTGCCCTTGCTAAGAAGTGTTTCAAGTGTTACGAATTTGGGTATATTGAATCATATTGTCCAAATAAGAAAATGATCCCTTTCATTGATTATGGAGTAATTGGAGTAATAAACAGTGATTCATGAGAAGATAAAAATTTCTTAGAGGATTCTCAACTTCCAACAGACAAGGAAGAAACTAGTAAAGAGACTCTAGCTGAATTAACCTTGGTTGTTTAGAAGGTAGTGAGCTGAGATAATGGGCATTTATGCACAGTATGCGATTGTGGTGCCTCGAATTATCTTTTTGTTGGCATCGAGAGGATCATCAATAGAACTTACATTGGATGTCTAAAAGAGCCATGAGTTTAACGAGCCGATACCAGACACATGACAATATCTAATAAGAGAATTTTATAATTTTCAAATATATAATCTATCTTCTAAGTTGCCCCTACTAAGGGAGGTCCAATATGTTAGAGATGAGACTCTTGCGTGCTTTTTCTGGAAGACTATATGGAGTCATTTGGGTATTAAAATTAATTTAACTTTGTACACACCGACATATGATCAAACATGATGAATGAATCATAGTTTTGGAAATTATCATAGGAGTTTGGTGGGAAAAAAATCAGCAATGGGATTCAATTCCTATCAGAGAAGATGTCTCTCTTGAGTGATTACTATTGAGAGTTGCCCAACTCGTCATAGATTTTGCCCTAGAGTTGAATTCACCTTTCATACTTGTTAATCAGATATACTCAGACGAGTACAAAGAGTGGAAGAAGCCAATCATATATTCAATGGCTCGAAGTTTGGTTCGTGAGGATACCCATCCACGTGTAATTCTACTTTTGGTTGTATCAAAAGAGGACGAATACCTATTCTATCAGGATGTGCTTTGAAATGACATTGCTCATAGAATTGAATTGCCGGGGGATTACAATATTTCTGTTATCTTCAACCTGTCTGATTTGACTCCATACTACGATGAAACATAAACTTAGATGGATGAGGTCGAAGCTCCAACAATCTCGGGAGATTGATGTGGGCGTCCCTGCGAGTTGTGACACTGGCGTTTGGTTGATAAGAGACTGTGTAAAGACGATTCAATGGTCAACTGACCTTTCGGTTTACTTGTGGTTGTCGCCCACCCTATGGGGGCACTTCTTACTTACCCTAGGTCTATAACTATTTTGTTTTTGTGTTCTATGTCAGTTTTTGATTGTGTTTCTTAGGACAGTCGTTGTCATTCCCTATTTTTTTTTTCTAGTGCTGTATCCAAGAGCGAGTTGTGCTCTGACTGTAACTCTTTTTGAGGTGGTGATCCGCTCCAAAAAATTGAGTGGTGCTTTGACTGTATCTCGTTCTCGAGCGCGTATTTATCTTCGACTACTCCTTCCTATTCAACTCTCCCTACGTCGCCGTCGCCACCTTTCCTTGTTGCAGGAACCACCGAACAACACTCCTGCTGTCTTCCTGTAATTCTAGCCACAAGACGCCCGCCTTACATTTGCTGCCGCGTTTCCGACATTCCGGCCGTGCATCTCCACCTTTCCATCCCCAGTGGTCGTTCTTCCCCCTCATCAATCCCCTTAGCCTACCACTCTTCCCTCCCTCAGCCAACCACCTCCCAGCTGCACTTAACCTGCAACAAACCACCTCTTCCCCTCTTTCTCATGACGGCCACACCCTACCATAACCACCTTCAATCCTTCCTACAACAACCACCTTCTCCCATTGTCCCCGCCTACTTCCATCCAACCGCAGCCCCTCTTCCAACCTACCGCCCTCCAACAGCAGCCAGTCATTGCCCTTCCATCACGCATTACCGCTCGCTTTCACCATTGGCTTACAACTCTAATTGTGTGAGTGTTGTTTTTGTTGCTGTTTTTTCCCTTTTCAATTTGTCAATTGTAACCGCTTATTGGCTTCATCAAGAATAATATTTGTTTGTCTATTATTATTTGGTTTAACTTTGTTATCAATCTGCTTTTCAGTAAAACAATGCTCAAGAAAGTATGATCCTACAAGCTATGAAAAGCCAGGAATGACTGTTTTAATGTTTTTTCCTCCTTGTGCTTTCCTTGAATTCTTGACGCTTTTCTACTATTTTCTAAAGAAAGGATGGTTGATTTTTTTTTAGTGATATATTACTACTTTTCTTTTCAAGTTTGAGCCATCTAACTGAAGTTTGTAAGTTTTAATGGTAAATGCTAGTTTCAATTGTATGATATTTGTACTCTGTAGGGCATCTATGTGGCGTCCGTTACCAAATCTGGATGTTTAACTGTGTTGGACTTTGAAACCTTGTATTGCTCAGTTTATGGCCCATATTCAAGTAAGTTTATTGAAAGTTTATTTGGCAATGCCATTGTGATTCGTACACAAGTGAATATTTGCTCTATTATTCTGCAAATATTTGTGCTTTAACCTGATTCATTTGCTCATTTTAGAATTCTCAAGGTGGTTCATTTGGTGAAATTGGTGTTGAAAGAACATTCTTTCTGTGCAAATAAGATATTCTGAGATGTTTTATTTTGTGTGTTGATCGTTTCGTCCAATGAGACATCAAGACTTAAGTTTCATAAATCAAAAGACCATTAAGTAGGCAAAATATTGCTTTCTTCAAGTGAAAACCAATAAATATACAAGTTAGCACTCAATTAATTATAAAGATAAAAAAATTTGAAAAAAATTCTATTATTAGAATCATATAAAATTAATGAACATTTGCAATTTATTTCAACAAGTTAAATTTTGTTGTGTAAAATTTGAACAAAATCAAGAATGCTAACTGTAATTTTTACTAGGGGAAGAATATTCCTCTTCAATTTTCTAAGATTCAGTTACAAGATAAATAGTAAGGGAAGACCATCACTTTTGAAAAGTCGCAAAATACTCATGCTAGAAAAAAAAAAGAAAATTACCAATAATAGCTAATTCTACAACATCAACAACAACAATAATAATAAGCGTTTATCACAGTAAGTGGGGTTAGATACATGAATCCTTTTTCTCTATTGTGTTCTATTGAGTGTCATATTTTCATTTAATTCTAATAGATTAAGATCATTTTTTATACAATATGCCCTAGTCTTTTTAGCTCTACCTCTGCCTTTCTTATCATAAGTTGAATTTAGAACATTTACTCTCCTAACGGGATCATCAGATGGTCGACGTTTAATGTAAAACCATCTAAGACGACTCTCTCTAGTTTTGTATGAAAATGGAGCGACACCAACCCTTTCGGTAATAGATTTGTTTCATATTTTGCCTCTAATTGTTAAGCCACTCATCCACCTTAGCATTCTCATCTCAACAACACTTAAATTTATTTTACGCTTCTCTTTTAAGGTCCTACATTATGCTCCATAAAGCATTGCAAGTTTCACCAATAATAGCTAATTCTAAAAATAAAAAAAAATAATAAAGATACAAGATACGGAAAGGGAAAAACCTAAAATTCCGACACCCCCCCAAGTTGGAGCATAAATATTTATCATGCCCAACTTGTTTTCAAGATACTCAAAACTAGGCCTGAAAAGTCATTTGGTGAAGATATTTGGTATTTGTTGTGGTGTAGGAATGATAGGCGTGCAAATAGCTTCACAATCAATCTTCTCTTTTATGAAGTGTTTCTCTTTTATGAAGTGTTCTTTTATGAAGTGTTTATCAATCTCCACATGTTTTGTGCAATCATGTTGTACTAGATTTTCTGCAATGCTTATAACAATTTTATTGTCACAGTACAACTTTATTGGCATGTATAACGGAATCCAAAGCTCTTGAATAATTCTCTTCAGCCATAACATCTTGTCGGTCGTTTTATTGTTCAACTTCACTTTCGTAGTTTGGAAACGGTGATGATTTTGTGATTTTGAAAATAATTTAAATATAAATATAACTTTTTTAAAGAAGTAACGTTTTTTAATTTTTAAAATAAGTGAGACCAAACGAGTCTCACATTTTAAATAGCTTAGATGATTTAACACAATACTACAAACAATACACTTATCCCGAAGAATAAATATATTACTTTGTAATAGGGATTTAATCATCTAGACTAAACAATTTGTGACATCCGTTTGGTCTGCGAAATATTTTTATAAAAAGGCCAACAAGTTCCCCTATCTAACATAAAAATTAGATAGGGTTTATTTTATCTGGGTTCTTGGTTCCCTATAGAGGCAAGCCCTATAGTTAATTACATCTTAAATGATCGAAATCACTTAAGAAAACTCTCGATTAAGATCAGGTGGTTTTGCTTTCAAGATTTCAAAGTTTAGGTTTTCACGATTGGACATGGGAAAATCAAATGAGAATGACTCAAAATAGGAACAATTATTTTAAGAATTCAAATGAAAGAAAAGTAGGGGATATCACAGATCTAGGAGAAACCCCAGTGACCTCCCAACTATCCTATTGTTTGGCTTTATGTCTTTGAAGTGATGATTATTTGATATTTCAATCCTGCAAATTATTTAAGATTTAGGACTTATGTTTGCACAACATCGGACTGTGCAAATAGCCTAAAAGACAGAAGGATTTACACCGTACCGTACGGTAACCTCGGAATCCTAAAACGTTAGGACTTATAATTGTACAACAGAGTTGTACAAAAAGCCTAAAGAGTGATCCTATGGGTTGTTTAAACTAAAGAAAGTGTTAGGTGATGTGAATGTGTTTTGCTGCTGCAGATTCATCTTGAAGTTATCCCTTGCCGCGCTGCCCACGATGTTTGCTCCGAGCCTCTCGTAGTAGCACCTCCTGGTTTAGTTTTAGTTTTGAACATGCTCCTAACCACTAGGTTATCCTAAACTAAGACATAGTGTATCAAAGCTACTAAGCATGCAGTGTGAGAGAAAAGTAACAATGCACTGTATAGTAAATAGAAAAGACAATATAACATGTCTAAATAAGAACGTAGCATGCTAGGGAAGCAGTATGACAGGCTATACATGAAAGACAATAGCAGGTAGAAACATGACAAGTGTAACATGCTTGACACTACGGTAGCAGGTAGAAACAGGAAAATTATAACATGTTATGCAGGAAGAGCAACCACAGGTAGACGTAGGAAAATTGAGTGCTGTAAAATGTAAAGCAAACCTGTACGCGCCCGTGAGATCCGATGTTCCTTAAGTGTAGCAAGCCTAAATGTATCTCAAAAAGCAAAATTTGGAAGAAAACGTCGTCCAGGAAATCCGAGCAAAAGCGGAAAAACTCGAGAAAATCAACGAAAGAGACTCAAGTGAAAGAAAATCCTCAAAACTCCTGGGGAAATCCCGAAAGAAAAGAAAAGTAACACGAATGCTCCGTCCCAAAACTTCGATAAAACAAAGAAACAAAATTCGGATG
>NW_018165555.1:794796-795875 GCF_001263595.1 Phalaenopsis equestris
GTATGTATGTAAAGAATTGAGTGGAACATGCACAAAGAATAAAATGACATGTATGTGTACTTCTCATATTACCCAAGCAACCAAATCAAAGATCTAAATCGGATTAGTTGATATGCATGAATCAACTCTAAAAAAAAAATCATTGCAGTAGCTTTCATGGTTAATGTTAAATAGTAAGGGCAGATGACCATAAAGCAGTGACAGCAACGCTAATTACTCCAGTATTGCCTCAAGAATCTTATCCCTCATAGTTCAATGTTTTGCAATAAAGACAGTGATGTTACTGAGTGTGTAAGAGAGGAAAAGAGGCTACCTCTTGGCGCAAATCCAAAATAAATGCAAGAATAAGCCCAGAAAAGTTTCTGTAACGCCCTTCTTCTATCAAAGCTTCCACCTAAAATGTTAATGGCCAAGCAAGTAACCAGGCAACCAAGCAAACAAGCGAAGGTATCAAGTGAACCAGCAAGAAGCCCAACAAGCCACAAAAATCCAGCAGCACTTCCCCCTTCTCTAAAATTTTCGGCCCCGGAAAACTCCACAATTTTTTTTTTACAACACTTCCAAAAGAGCTCAAAAACACAAGATAAACAGAGCAAGAAAAATCGAAAATCGAACTAAGGAGATTTAGAGGAGATTTTGGCAGGACCTCCACCCTCTCCAAGAATTTTCGGCCAGACCTAAGAACTCCCCGAAATGGGGTTTTTATAGCAGGAGGGGAAGGAGGAAGAACACCATCGCTTACCTGGGCGGTGAGCCGAGCCAAGAGAAGCGACAAACCTCGCGTGAGGAGATGACGAAGCTCGGTTGCAGGGGGGGCAGTTCGCGTGGCACGGCGCGGAAGACTTTCGCAGGGTAGCAGGCGTACGAGGAGCACGCGGAAGGGACCGCGGGCGAAGCTTCGTGACGAAGAGGGGGGACCGCTCGGCTAGGGCTGCGGTCGGGAGGAAGGAAGCTCGGGGTGGACCGAGCGACCGAGAGGAAGAAAAAATGGGGTCTTGCGTGCGGTGGATTTGGGTATTTAGGGATTTAGGGAAAAATAAGAATTATATATATATATATATATATATGTATGTATATAT
>NW_018165555.1:796033-808843 GCF_001263595.1 Phalaenopsis equestris
GCCAATTTTCTCGTGTCAAAAATATGGCAATATGGGTGTCCTTTCCTACCAAAATTGGTATCCCGGACGCGTTGGCGCAGTCCAGTTTGTCATCGGAGGTCATTCGGAGAAGTTCGCATTTTCGTTCGTCCTTTAGTTTTAATTGAAGTCCGATTTCGTGCAATGTCGTGAATTTTGTCTATTTGATGTGTGTATGTGACAAAAAGGTCGTGACGATGTCTTCCTAAGGCTTGAAGTTCTATTGGGAACTTTTCCTCTGAGTCTTCACAAAATAGCCCATAACCGCTCGTTCATAAGACGATGGTCTTGTGCCAAAGATGCTAGACATCGAAGGAAAATAGGAATTGGCTGGAATTTCTAGAAAGGTGAGTCTCAATTCTAGTTTTCTAAGATGGTCCATAGGAATTTCTAGAGCTAGAACCTAGGTTCTAAGGAGGAGAAGAAAAGACCTCACAAAAATGAGGTCAACACATCTCTCATACTTCATAAGCCATAGCTCGATATTCTGACTCGATACTACTCCTTGCCACCACATTCTATTTATTACCTCGCCATGTAACCAGATTTTCTCAGTTATAAATACAATATCTGGACATCCACTTGTCAACAACTATGTTCGCTCAATCTGCTTCAATATATGCCTCTATATTCGATTGTTTGGTCTCCTGAAAGAGTAAGCCATTACATGGTGTACTTTTTAAGATTGAGAATCTTGTTATGTGCTTCAAGATGTTTCTCAGAGGGACAATGCTTAAATTGACCTACTAAACTTACAACAAAAATGATTTCTGGTTGTGTATGTGGTAAGTTTTTCAACTTTCCCACTAACTTTTGATATCGAGTTTATTCACTGGGTCACCTTCCTACTCATCTCCCAGCTTGTGATTGGGATCAATTGAAGTGTCTGCAGGCTTACAACCACTTATTTTGGTTTTGTTTAGGCGATCAAGAACATACTTCTTTTGGGACATAACAATCTCTTTCTTTGATCTAGCAGTCTCCATGCCAAGGAAATGCTTTAGAGATCCTAAATCATTGGTCTCAAATACTTGTGATGGAAGTCTTCAACTAGTTCATTTCATTCATGTAATCTCCTGGAAAATTATATCGTCCACATACACGATTAGTATGACTATCTTTCTATCCTTTGAATGTCTAAAGAACATTGTATGATTTTCTTACCCTTTAATATACCCTTGATCTTTAATAAATAGTGTAAACTCCTCAAACCACGCTCTCAGTGACTGTTTCAACCCGTACAATGATTTTTTTAGTTTGCACATTTTTATACCAAACTTCTCACTATATCTTGGTGGCGCATCCATGTTCATTTCTTCCTCTAAGTTTCCATTGAGAAATGCATTTTTTATCTTTAACTATTTTAGGGGGCAGTCAAGATCAGCCGCAAGTGATAGAAGAACTCTTATAGAGTTTAATTTTGTGAGTGGGGCGAATGCCTCTAAGTAATGAATGTCATAAATTTGAGCAAATCCCTTGCCAACTAGTCGAACCTTGTACCATTTTAAAAAGTCATCATAATTATATTTGACCATAAGTTTGAGCAAATCCCTTGCCTCTCGGTGATCAACCAATTCCTATATGCCATTTTTTCTAGAGCTTTCATTTACTTGAAGTCAACTCCTTCCACTTAAGAATTTCCAGAGCATTCTTCACATTATTTAGGAATCTCTATATAAGACAAGTGTTTGGTAAAAGCTCAATAAATAGATGAGAGATTTTTATATGTCATATAATGAGACAATGGATGTTGGGTGCATGAACTCACCTCCTTACAAGCGGCAATAAGATGACTAAAATCATTAGATTTAGGATTAGGGCTAGAAGTTTTAGAGCTCGAAGATGAAGTGTGATCATGGGGTAAAGACTCAATGAAGATATTACGTGGAGTCATGGATTTTGGGCAATGCAATGGGATATGTAGACTTTTTCTTTTGAGTTGTCATTTGTCGTGAGTAAACAATGTCAAATGATACCAATGCAGTAGTTCTTTTTACTATTTTCTCTTTGTTAGTTATAAGATTATTAACATTATGAGCTGACATTGTAGGAAGATCTGAATCGTTTTCATTATTAAAAAAACTCAACACAAATTCTCCTGATTTGATATAGCCTGGATTTTTAGGTGAAACAATCAAGGTTGTGGTGATACTATTTTGTGAGTCTTTGATTTGAAAAACTTCTGAAAAAAGTAGTCAAATCTTTATTTGTCCCTTTTCTCCTTTGAGGTGCGGTGAAAAAAATGTTGTAATTCAAAAAGTGTGATATTCATGGAAAGAAATATTTTTTTAGAAATATGATAAAAGTATTTATATCTCATTTGCATGGGAGCTTAGTCAACAAACACACATTTTATGGCGTGGGATTCAAGTTTTCTTTGATTTTGATTATGAATATGAACAAACACAAGACACTCAAATATCTTTAAAGGTAAAAAAGTTGAAAGTTGATTTGTTGGGTAATTTTTATGAAAAATATCAGAAGATATTTCAAAGTTCAATACTTTATTGGGTGTTCTATTAATGAATAATGCAACAGTAAGACACCTAATTTGTAAATAGCAATACCTGACTTGCTTCCAATAAGTTTTAGTTTTTTCCAAAGCTACACTGTTTTATTGTGGGGTCTTGACATAAGAGCTTTAATGAACTATTTCTTTTTCAAAAAAATTGATTTTTGAAATTCTCTTGACCATTATCACTTCATAATATTTAAATAGTTTTTTATTGTGTTTGTACCATACTGTAAAAGCTTTTGAAAATTGTTTCCAATTCTGATTTTTCATTCATTAAATACACTAAATTTTACCTTGTGTGATCATCAGTAAAGGTAACAAACTATTTTTTTCCCAGAGTGTAAGATATTTAAAAGGACCTCGATATCACTATGAATCGGTGTAAGAAGGCTAGTTGGTTTGTTAATTTTGGTGGAAAAGACACGATAATGTTTTGACAAACTGATATACTTCACTTCGGAAAGAAATACATTTTTATTATGAAATAAACTGGAAAGCAATAACTTTAAATACTTATAACTTGGATGACCTAGGTTATAGTGTCATAACATGATATCATTGTCTTTGGAAACAAAACCAAAATTTAAACAAATACTTTGACATTTTATGTTCACATCAAGTTCATCGTCAAAATAATAAAGTCCATCTTTTTCTTCAACATAGACAATCATCTTCCCAGTGGTCAATTACTGAAACTCACAACAAGTTGATTAGAATTTAATTTGGCATTGATAATCAGAAGTAATTTTACTAATGGATAATAGATTATAAGACAAATTGGGAACGTATGACACATCACGAAGGTTACCAATAAAGCGTGTGGCCTTCATATCCCAACAATTATCGAAGGGAACCATCGACAATTTTGGCATTTTTATTGCCTGCACAAGATATATAAAATGAGAATAATTTAGATCAACCAATAATATGATCAGTTGCGTCGGGAGTAATTATTCAAGAATGAACAAAATTAGGATTAACATCTAACAATTCAGTGACTTGATATGTCTGGTTTTCACATTTGGATTTGGGTTTTCCATTTGCTGGTTTACCTTGAAGCTTATAACTTGTCTTTTTTGTATGCCATGAACTTTGCAACACTCGCCCCACCATGGGTGGGGCAAATCGGCCTTTGATGTACTGGAATCAATAAAAACGGTAGACTTTCTTTGGGTGCCAATCATTGCCGAGTTGTACATCATGAGAAAAAGTGATAGTAGTGGCTACGATCTTGAGATCGACACACTGAGAATTAGGCTGCTTTGATTAGCCTAATGCGAAAGAGTGCCCACGAACAGCTGCTCTGATTGCGAGTTCTAACGTGATGAATAACAAATAGGAGTGCACGAGCAACATGTGCTTTTGAAAGATTGACCCAAATTCAGTCCTCATAGAGAATTATGGGTAATTTTGGTCAATATTTTGATCGTTTTTTCAAGCTTGTGAAAACGTCAATTTGAAGTTTTGACGGCTAAAGATTGAGGAGGTTGCAACGGAACGAATCCGATCAGAACCCTCGACTAAACTGATCCAGACTAGTAAATACGGGGGAAGGTTGCGATGGGGATCCTTGTTTTTTTTCTTCAATTATTTTAGGTCTTCGACCAAAAATGTGCCTCATAGGTTAACTGTAGTCTCGATTTCGGTCCTTCTTTGTACTTGAGAGCTGCAGGTGATTTTAGTCCTCGCAATACGTCGACAATGTCGTGTGCCGTCAGGTTTCTGAACACCATGATCCTGCTATTGCCTTCCTAGCAGGCTCTAATCGCGACTGTACCGTGAGGGACGATCGACGCGATCAGTCGTTCACTGCCCAGCGGGCTCTAATTGCAACTATATTGCTAGGGATGAACACTGCAATCAACATTGTCTCCACCAATGAACTCTAACCACGACTGCATGGAGAGGGATAAAGCATGAGCGACGCAACAACTGACCTTTTGAACGGATTAGGCTGACATTTGAGGGAGAACCAGGCTCTGTGACCATTTAATTTTTTAGAGGGGAAAATAATTATTCCTCTTCATTTTTCTAAGACTCGAATACAGAATAAACAACACGGGATGGCCACCATATCAGGAAATTACCAAAATCCTCGTGCTAGAAAAAAAAGAAATAGAAATTATTAATAATAGCGAATTCTAAAAATAGAAATAACAAAGATATAAGATGCCAAAAGAGAAACAACCTAAAATTCCGACATTAACAAGCATAACAAGATATTTTAAAAGAATTATTTCAAGCAAAATAATTCATCGAGTTAATAGAAAAGTAGGCTTTATGCTGGTGCAAGGACTCACGAAATTAAGCCGTTATACATGTAGTTACACAAAATAATTACATATGCAAATTGCAAAACATGCCTGACATTCGAATAAGAAATTTTGTTAATTAGATTTAGCCTGTTGTATTTCTTTAATTCTTAATTTTTGAACTTCTCTTCAGAAAGTTAGTTGATATGGTTGACATATGATTCACCCATTTTAATTTCAGATTATTTTAACTTTAATTTTATCAAAGGATATTCAAACCTATTGCGCCTACAACAGTAAAGTGAAAGTCTCGACATAGTGATATTTATGACAATACTATGGATACGCGTCACTACAACCAGCCCCGTAAGCTGTGGATTTAACGAGAACCATTGAAAGGCAATATGCTTGTAAATACAGTAACTCATAAAACGAACCAAATAATCGTTATAGTTTTGCATTATTTTGCCTTATTTGGAAAATTGTCTCTGAGAAATTGTTCTTATGATATTCATTGAGCCAATCTTGACATAAATTTTATTCTTATTGCAAGGCAATCTATGAATCATCACAAGCCCTTCTTTTATGCCAATTAATAAGGTAACTTTGAAATGCACCATCAATGGTAGACACAATGTTATCGTCCATTATAGCTTTTTAAATATGCTGTATAGAATTTTTTGGCAAAGAGGGGACACATTCATAAGGAGTTTGAAAGAGAAAAGACTTCAAAGAATTGATTTTGTCTATGAAATAGAGTTAAATGGGACTTGTTGAAAATTGATCGATGTTAGAATTCCTTGGATTTTTAACCTTGAGTCATCAGTTCTAATATGTTGCAAAATTTTAAACGATAATATTTTTTTTGCATTTTATTTTTGAAGACTCCTGAAGAAAGTCTTTTCGAATTTAAACACAATATTTTATGCCAAGTTAAAGCTCCATATACTTATTTAAATGTTACAGAAAATTATATTTCTCATATATAATAGTTAAATTTTTGTGAATATTCTCATGTAATTTAGGCAAACCATGCAAATGCATATACGAGAAGTGATGAAAGCTTGGAGACTAATATATGCCTACAGGGATACTACTAAAAAAATGTGATCCTAAAGAATTTGAAAATTTGAAACCACCCAATTGGGATGTGCTATATTGGTGAACAGCCTACTTAATGATAACAAACCCACATAATGTAGCTTAAATATTAATGTTGATGAATTATGGGCTTTTAGAATTTATTGGAAAGATGGCATTTTAAAATTTGAAATTTTTTTAAAGCATTTGTTTTTAACTATATGCTTAAAATATTAATGAAACTTAAATCTTCTCTAAATAGTCTTTTCATGAATTTAGAAATCACTAAATCAAGAATCTAAAGGCAATGAACATAGGCACAATTGCTTTAGCACGAGAGTAGTTTTAATGGTCCTCCATATCAAAAACTATGTGTGAAGCCTTATGTAATATTTCTTGATTAGCTATGTTATAGTTGGCCTATAAAATATTAGAGTAATAAAGTAATCTATAGGAAAATAATATTTAACGACATGACTTCTAATACCTTAATAGTACTTTAAACACAATGAAATTACCTTTTATAGTTGTTTGAATTGATCATGATGTTGATTCCCATATTCACTACTAGCATTGCTTTTCATATTGTACCAAGCCCTATCCATGAATACTTGGTTGCAAAATTTCACCAAAATAATTGAGCATGCCCAATTAGTTTATGTAAAGCACATTCAATTGGAAATCAGACAGTTTATTTTTCAATAAAATCTTCTAGATCATCGATCAATATCAAAACTTTGTAGGATCACACGTCCATGTAATTTCGAAGCTCGCAATGGTTACTACCTGTTTGTCCAAACTTTCCTATTGTCTCTATATAATCCTTAATTGTTCTTAAATGTTATTGATGGGGTTTTTTTTCCCTTTCTTGTCTATTTTGTCTCCTCACTCTGAAAGGACTATATCTAATTATAAAGTTTCGGAATTCACAAATCTTTTTCCAATACACATCTGCTATAAATTTTTATGAGAAAGTCTGAAAGCATGCTCCGTATTCAATTTGCAAATCGAATCTTGTTGTTAAAGCATGTATTTTATGTATCTCATGTGGATTTTTTAATTGGCTCTTCCTTTGCTATATATGCATAGAAGCTAGTTTTTTTTTATTTTTCTTATGCTATCAATATGTTTCAGTGTAAGAATGCATTGTTGTTTTGTAACTATCCCTTTCTTGAGGAAAATCAAAATCTAAATGGAAATTACATCTCCAAATAAACAAAATTAAAATAAAAAAAATCAAATCTATTATTCATCTAAATCAAACAAAATTAAAATTAAAATTTTTAAATTTGATTACATTATTATCCTCCCCTTTGACTTGTTGTTTCAAATGTGGTCAGACAAGACTGTGGGCTCCAAAATTTCGATGCCCTCCGACTCTTTGCATTTGTTTGTTTTTATTGCAGAGAGAGCTTTTGAGAGTCAAATTTTCAAAAGGTAGGTGGGATAGTGGATAAGACACTATCCAAAGATTTCACTCTCATTTTGTGAGGAATTTATGATTTGACGTTCAAGGTTTTCATTAAGTGCAAGCAATCATGATTAATTACCCCTTTCGACAACAGAAGAACACTTTCGATTGATATTAGTTATTTAGAGTTGAATATTTAACATATTGTAGCAATAAACATACAATTTAAATTATAAAATTTATCACTTTGAGCTTCAAGTAGATGGTGGGGGAAGTGATGGCGAACCTGATCTAACTGAAGTAATATCCCATGGTTTCATCATCCGTGGTCGTTATGGCCTCTGATCTACTTAGTCAAAGGAGATGGACGACCCAATCTAACTGAAGAATCCTTCTTAGCAACCGTGAGTTACGTTGTCGAAGAAACCATTGCAGATCTCGGGTGGATGTTTGTCTTAGGGGACAATTTAAGTCAATCTTAGCTAACATAAGACATAAGGCTTTGTGTCAATTAATTGTACCCTTATGGTTCACAATTTAGAGGGTAGAAAACAATTGAGGAACATACGAGTTGCGGCCTTGATTGTAATATAATAGTTACATTTGGCGGCAACCACTCGATGAGAGGGCTTTGGTTGTAACCACTACTTTGTGGCGTATTTGACGATGAAATCATACATAGAAAGTACCGGGCCATGTCTTTATTGGCGTGCAGTTGATTTGATTGTGAATATATAAATATATTTAATATGATATTCATTTTTTGTGAGTTGGAGTCAGTCAGAAGTTTGTCACCCTCAACAAATTTTTGCAGAGGATGAATGTGGTTTTTTAGTAAAATTTAAGTGATTAATTTTAACTTGAGTGTGAGTTTGAAAATTTAAATTGAATGTTGGTTTAAAATTAACCCATTGAGATTTTTAATCAACAGGTCCATTATTGAGGATTTGACATTTAAATTTGATGTTGAAATTCATCTGAGTTTTATCTTTAGCATATTAGTCCCGCTGACTCTAATCCTAATAAGGAGGAGGATTATATTAGTTGATTTGGACTAATAATTTTTCTTTTATAATTTGGACATTTATTTTGAAATTAGTAGACTTGTCAACAACAGTCTTTGCGAGGAGGATCAAACTAGTTGAGTGAAACTTACATTTCTTCCCTTTAGACAAGGAGACACGATTAATTGATTTTAATATATGGACTTTTTGAGTGGAAGTTTGATTTTAACATTCTAGCTGGAGCCCATGTGAGTAAATTTTGAAATTGTTATGTACAAGATTTTGAGATTATGCATATTTGACTCATAAATACCTTAAAATATTTGTAGCTCGAGAGTATTCAACTTGTTATTAATGCCTTGAAAACTCTTGTACAAATTCTAAAACATTGCCCTTGACTTTAAGAACTATTATTGATGTTTAAGCTTGTACATTTTCTAAGTCATTTACAACATGAAAAAATTTGAAGAAGTATTTTGATTTCTGGGCTTGAAAAGGGTCGCCTTCTGTTCACTAGCAATTGGTATTGCGAATACGGTGGCTAGTTTTTTTTTTTAAATAATCTGAACTCTTCAGCTTTGAGTTATTTTTGAACCCTAGGAGCTTACATTTGAAAGCATAAAATTTCAAATATTTTAAAGATCCTATTCGCCTAAATTTTAAATCTCAAATTTTCAAATATTTTTGAAACATTCATAGCCTAAATTTTAAGAGCTCAAAATTTTAAATTATTTTAAAATTCAGATTATTCACATTTTATATTATTTTATAATTTCAAATATTTAAAGATTATAAGTTACAAGTCCAAATCACTCGAAATTCCCAGAGCCTTCTGACATTAACTCTCGTTAGGGGGCACAAAAGAATGTTTGTCATGAACCGATCCAAAGCTTGAAATTAACTAAGACAGGAACAAACGGTCGATTAATGTAAATTAAATTTTTTATATTTGTCTATAATTTAATAAATAAAAGAACCACTGATCAAATAAATTAAAGTAATATATTTAAATTGCTTCGTTACTGGTTGTCCACGTCCTCTATAAATGTTTTTTCTTCTTTCTCTTCTCTTTTAATCAATTAATTATACTTGAAAAATTAATTTAAAATAATCGTGAGCTAAACAAGTTAGTGAATGCTAATACTCAAACCATGATAATATAAAAGAAAATGAAGTAATATGTATGCTAGTTAAATTTCTTAATAAATTAATATAAATACTTGATGCTATTTAAAGAGTATTACTATATTAATATAATTTTATAACTTTAGAATCGTCACGAGAGCACCGTAAAAAAAATTGTGTTAATTGAGATGCATCAATATCCATATCTTTTTTCATATACGTGCACATGTACCTTAGTGTTCCCTCACTAGCACCATCAAGGAGTGACTCTATCATAGTCAGTCACGCACATACAAACAATCAACATAAATATATTATTCATATGCTCGTCGCGTTTAATTCATTAAACTATATATAACATACATCAGTGCATAATATAAGTAACTACAAACTTTCCTAGCAGTGTGTCCAATAAAAGAAAATATGTATTTCAAATAAAGTTTTTGCAAATGTCCTTATTTACTAATGCATACAAATCGAGAAGAACCAAAATATTATCATAGATTTAAAGTACGAGTATTCATATTGATGTCGATTAATTTGTCATTGCCATCAATTCTTTTAATTTAAAAACCTAACTTAATTATGATATTTAATTAATTTATTATTTTAATAAACTATTACTTTTTCATTAAATGATTTAAATTTATTTTATCTAATTAGGCTTACTTTCTATTTAATAAATAAATAATTAGATATTATTAATTAATTAATTAATTAATTCAATTAAATTTTAATTGCTCACAGATTCCTAAATCACGCAGGGCTTCTTCCTCCCATTTGCTTTCGTCTCCTGCTGAACAACGCACAAGTATGAGCTCCTCTACGCACAGTATCATACGAACTTGTCGCCTCTTTCTCTCCAGCACGACAGGACGCCTGCTCCTCCTGCATGCTGGATGAGTTCCCTTCCCGTGCCGGAATGCAACTCCTTTGGCTTGTCTTCTTTGCCGCGGCTCAATCCTAGCAGTGAAACCCTTGACATTGCCGTTCGAATTTCCTAGTAAGTCGTTAGGGTTACTTCTACATCTTGATCCCCCTTTGGTTCGCGTCATTTTATAGGCGAACTTCACTTCTTCAGCTTCCAACCCCTTTCACTTCATCGCCTCCTTCGCTCGACTCCTGCTTCAACTCTCCCATGTTCGATTCTTCACTTCCTCTTCTGGCTTTTCGTTTTCTTTTTCTCGATTCTTCATTTCCTCTTCCCCCTGTAACTGAAACAGGACTATTATAATCTTCCCCACTTACAAAAATTTTATTGTCGAAATTTGTAAACATACCTCAAGTCATTTCTCATTAGCAGATCGACACTAGCTATCTATAAATTTTATGATGAAAATAAAGGTCATTAATTAAGATGAAAAGGTAATCATTATAAATGTAAAAATTTAATACAAGACGACTTAATTATATTTTGCGTTGCAATACTGAAGCAAGAAAATGTGCTAGAAAAATTATCCTTACATATAAGAACATGCCAAACTGATGAGACCTCACCACCAATAGCAACAATAGGTTCTTCAGACACACTATGAATGAAGGAATATACTCGAGGTCGAACCGGTTGGTTGACCTTGGGTAGGAGCTGAGGCTATTGACTCCATCTTTTTCTGCTCGCCTGCAAACTTCTGTGAAAGAGCTCCACCTGATTTATGATCTTCAGCACTCTTCTGACCAAGAGATGGACAATATCTTGCTATGTGACCCAAATGACGACACCAATAGCAACTGTCAGAGCTCATCATGCATTCACCTTTATGTTATCTTCCGCATTTGACACAAGTGACTCCAATACCTTGAGTCGTACCTCTGCTAACTCAACCCAAATTATTTGTGGACTTCTCATTAGATCCTTCTTAGTTATCTACATGTTCTTCCACAGTCTTCTTCTTTTGTATATCCTTACGCTTCTGAGTAAGTTGATAGTCGATCTTCACTCTTTGAGCTTGTTCTACTAATATCAAATATTCATCAATCGTTAAAGGTACCAATGACAGTCTGATCGAATCCTTTAATCCCAAAAGGAGCCTGTAGCATTTTTTTTCTGCAGTAGTGATCAATTGGGGCACATACCTTGACAGTGCAATGAATTCTACTTCATAATGCATGGCTGTATTCTCTCATTGTCTCAACTTGATGAACCTGTTCTGCATTTGTCTTTGAGCGGATGGGAGTATAAATCATTCTCTAAATAGCTCCACGAATTCTTTCAAACTAACCATCGTGTGATATGTCCCCTAACCTATCCTTACACTGCCCATGCCACCACCTTACGGCTTCTCCATCCAACACAAATATCACCAACGGTACTCTTTTTTCATATGGATAAGCCATGTTATCTAGTATCTTCTTTATCTTTATTAATCAGTTCTACGCTTCAATTGGGTCTTTAATTCCCTTGAACAAAGGTGAACACACATCTTGAAATATCTTCAAGTACTTATCCTACAACGACTACGTCAATTCCAAACGAGTCTGCAATTTTTCAGAACAATACTTAATTCTTAAGGACAACTACTCGAGCTTCCTTGTATGGACGTTTTAAAAATTACCATATTGGCCCATTTTTATACATTTTCAAGTAAAGCGATGATATTGACAGCGGCGATCTATAGTGACGATGATGAAATCAGCAAATGAAAATACCGTGTTCAAATTAGGGGCTGTCGGCGATAAAAAGTTAGGTTGGGGTGAGTTGCCCGTAGGAAGCTGTCTGTCACCGGAATTAAAATCCCGTCGCCCGCTTCGGAAGGACACTTTAATTTACATATAGATTTAAGTTTAGAAAAATATGAAGTCAAACTGACCCCATATTTTTCATAGTTTAAATGAAAGAGCGCTTTACCTCAAACCCTGTATCTATCCCGAGGGATAAATACAAAACTTGAGGATGATGCTCGATCAAATAAACTACGAAATATACGTTTGGTCTCGAAATCCTTTTATTTGCCGACAAATTCTCCTATTTAATATGAAAAATTAAATAGGATTTATTTTAAGTTGGGTTCGGAAAAAGCTTCCTATAAGGGCAAGCCCCTATAATTAATTACATCTTAAATGACCGAAATCACTTAAGAATACTCTCGATAAAAATCAGAAAAAAATTATCTTCAAGGACTTCAAAAGGATGAGACTTTTCAACGAAATCGGACAAAGATGTGTGACAGGGGAATGACTCAAATTTGAAACATTTATTACAGAATCCAAAGCAAGAAGAATTAGGGGATTCCACAGATCCAGAGGAGATCCTCGGTGACTTCATAGTCTACCTTATGGTTTGGCTTCAGTTTCGAGGAGAAATATTCCAAGTGTTTTATTCTGCCAATTTTATTTATTTAGGGCTTACATTCGTGTGAAACGATGAGGATCTAAGTCGTAATGAGCGACAACATCAGCATCCTACAA